>NW_023270513.1:16364931-16406317 GCF_011800145.1 Mirounga leonina
TATTCTCATAGATGCTCCTTTGAGAAAACTTATGTTTATTTTTTTTTTAAAGATTATATTTACTTATTTGACAGAGAGAGACACAGCGAGAGAGGGACAAAGTGGGGGCAGCGGGAGAGGGAGAAGCAGGCTCCCCGCAAAACGGGGAGCCCGATGTGGGGCTCGATCCCAGGACCCTGGGATCATGACCTGAGCCGAAGGCAGACGCCTAACGACTGAGCCACCCAGGCGCCCATGAGAAAACTTATGTTTAAAAGCTTTGTATAGAGATCCGTTTTTCCATGTGTTGTCTGCCTGAATGGCTTTTCATGCTCCCACAAGGAAACAATAGATGGTCCTTTCTCTTAAGCATGCTTTATACACTTGCATCTGTTGTACTGAAAGTGCACTGAGGAACAGTTACAACTGATGAGTTAAACTTAAAGTCTGCCAACTAGTGAGGTCCTACTTTGACCGTGTGATGAATACACATGAGGCAATTGAAAGAATCATCAATCTTGAAATAAGGGTGTTGTGCCTGCTTTCTTTCACCCCAACCTGATTTTTCTTAGGTCGAAAATAGGGACATTTAAAGCTGCAAATCCTTGTTTTTGTAGTGGACTGAATTTCTGCAACATTGACCTTGACATATTTATTTTTAGTATTTCTTACGTTATTTAATAAGGTATGATAAATCCATTAAGTAGTCTAAAACATGTTTTCATTTATCAACTTTCTGTAATGAAAAGAACTAAAATTTAAAAATCCTGAAATGTTTAAAGGCAAATATCAAAAATAAACATTAGTAAGCTTTCTTATTAAGGTTTAAAGAAAATTACCAATCCACATTTGACTTGGAATTCAACAAATTCATTCTTCTTAGCAAGTGTAGAGAAAATAGTGATAGTAATAGAAATGTAGTCAAATTTCTAATTGGAAATGTAAAACTGATGACAACTATCAGTTCCCCTTATCTTCTCTATTTTTATCCAAATAGTTTTTTAAGGAATGTAGATGACTTTGGTTGACAAGGGCACTGAACACTGACCAACAATCCAATGTACTTTTTTTTATTATGTTAGATTACAAACTCAGCAATTTCTATTTTTATGGGTTTTCTGGTAAAATAGAAATTGCTGAGTTTGTAATCTATGTTCTCATCCAAGTCATTCCTACCCATTCCTACCCAAGCTAGTGCTCTGTGTTTCAATATAGAGCCATTACTTGTGGTTGATACTGATCCACTAATTAGTATTCACCCAATTTTCCAGCTAATATTTCTTTATTTTACTTTAAAAATGTATCTAAATATAAAAATGTGAATATTTTCTAATTCATTTGGTTTATGAAAGTTCAGAGAAGCTATGCCTTTAGGATTCCTTTCCCCACTGCTTGGTAGTTTCTTGTGTATCCATCCAGAGCTATACTGTGCAAATAAAGTGTATATGTATATGTAAGTTTGTATTCCTTCTTTTTATACAAATAATAGCATACTCCATAAATGATAGCATACTCTGAAACTGTTTTGCATATTGCTTTTTGCACATAATATATCTTGGACATTATTCCAATAAATGGCTACACTGTATTGTAACTGAAGTCAGTTCCCTTTGATAGACATTTAGGTTGTCACCAATCTTTTGCTATTGCAAATAATCTTCAGTAACTATCCTTGAACATAGTTCTTGGTACACACTACATACTACATTACAATAATACCTATTGAAAAAAAATCCTAAAAGTAGAATTGTTGAGTGAAAGAGTAGGTTAGGGGTGCCTGGGTGGCTCAGTTGGTTAAGTGGCTGACTCTTGGTTTCAGTTCAGGTCATGATCTCATGGGTTATAAGAAAAAGCCCCACATCTGGTTCCTCACTCAGCTGGGAGTCTGCTTGAAGATTCTCTCCCTCTGTCCATCTTCCCACTCATGCTCCCTCTCTCTCTCTCAAACAAATAAATACATCTTTTTTTTTTTTTTAAAAAAGGAGTACTTTAAATTCTAATGGGTTTTGTCAAAATGCTTTCCAACCAAAATTTTATGAGAGTGCTTGATTCCATGTATTTTAGCTCTTCTATTTTTGTGTGTCTCTACTTGTTAAAAGCTTTTTCTTATATTGAGCTGCAATCTATTTTTCTATAATTTCCTCCATCAGTTCTAGTACTGACTTCTGGATTCATACATAACATATGCAGTCTCTCTCCCATATAACTATCCTTTAAAAAGTTAAAGAGCATTATCATGTTCTGCCCAAGTCTTTTTTTCTCCAGATTTCACACTCTGCATTACACATTTGCCTGTGAGGCTGTCATATTCATCCTTTGCCCTTTTTTTGTTCTGCTCTGAATCACAAGGGGGCTACCTTGTGAGGTTGTTTTCCCCAGACTCATATGTTGTCTGACTTCTGACTGTTCACTATTATGAGACAGGAGTTTGGAAGGAGGAAGGATCTTGTAATCTTGGTATCCATTTCAAGAAATTAGAGAAAGAACAGCAAATTAAACTCAATGGAAGTATGTGAAAAATAATAAAAGCAGAATTTAATTAAGTAGAAAGACATATAGTAAATTCAAAAAGTCAGTTACTTCTTTGCAAAGACTAGTAAAATCAATAAACTTTTTGCAAAAGTGCCCAATACAAAGGGGCATCTGCTTGCTCATTTGGTAGAACATATGACTCTTGATCTTGGGGTTGTGAATTCAAGACCCACATTGGGGGTATAGTTTACTTAAAAAAAAAAAAAAACTGCTTAGAACCAAAAACAAGTAGGTAAGACACAAATCACCAGTATCAAAGGTGAGAAAAGGAACACCACTAAGGAATTTACAGATATTAAAAAGATAAGAGGTTATTTTAACCTTATGACAATAAATTTCAATTTTAGATAAAATAAAAAATTTCCTTGAAAAACACAATTTACCAAAATTGACACAAGAAATAACATATTTGAATAGTATTATATCTATTAAAGAAATTGAATTTGTGGGGTGCCTGGGTGGCTCAGTTGGTTAAGCGTCTGCCTTTGGCTCAGATCATGATCCCAGGGTCCTGGAATTGACCCCCACATCAGGCTCTCTGCTCAGCGGGAAGCCTGCTTCTCCCTCTCCTACTCCCCCTGCCTGTGTTCCCTCTCTCTCTGTCAAATAAATAAATAAAATCTAAAAAAAAAAAAAGGAAATTGAATTTGCAATTAAAAACCTATCCACAAAGAAAACTCCAGCCCCAAATGACAGTAAATTTTCAATACATGTAAGGAAGAAATAGCACTAATGTCACACAAACTCTTCCAGAGAATAGAAAATGAGGGAATGATTCTTAATTCACTCTATGAGATCAGAATAACATAAAAAACCTGACAAGGACATTATAAGAAAGAAAAATTATAGGCCAATTTCTCTGATACACAGAAATGGAAAATTATTTTATTTATTATTTATTTATTTATTTATTTATTTATTATGTTCAGTTAGCCAACATACACTACATCAAAAACTAATGATGTATTATATGTTGGCTAAATGAAAAATTCTTTTAAAGTATTATAAAATTGAATCCAGTGATATATAAAATTGATAATCATCATGGCCAATTTGGGTTTATTTCAAGAATTCAGAGGTGAAATGATATTCAAAAAATTACTCAATATATCAAAGTTTTGATAGCTCTAGTTTTAAGAGTACTATCTTTTCCTATGGTGCATTTAATATTTTTTTCAAAGTACTTTAACATGAGCTTATTGAATATTGAATCCATGTTAATGATAAAAATTAACTTTTTGTAAAGAAAAATCATTTAAGGGATGCCTGGGTTGCTCAGTCGACTGCCTTCAGCTCAGGTCATGATCCCAGGGTCCTGGGATTGAGTCCCACATCGGGCTCCTTGCTCAGTGAGGAGCCTGCTTCTCCCTCTGCCTGCTGCTCCCCCTGCTTGTACTCTCTCCCTCTCTCTCTGACAAATAAATGAATAAAATCTTAAAAAAAGAAAAACCATTCAATTTATTACTATAAATTAATTGAATTGATAAAAATTAATTAGGGAGAAATGAGAAAAGAAAGAGAAATTAAAAGAAACCTGTGATAATCTCAATAGATGGATTAGAGTTAAAATTCTACATCTATTTGTAATAAAGAACCCACAAACTTTTAGCAAACCAGGAATAGAATAGCACTTCCTTAATCTGATAAATAGTATAAAACCTTACAGGAATGATCATGCTTGGTGGTAAAATATTGAAACATTTCCTCCTGAGAGTGGCAATAAGATAAGAATACCTGCTATCATCTCTTAACATTCAACATTGTACTGGACATCTTAATCTGTGCAATAAAGCAAGAAAAATAAGTAAAAGGTAAAAGAGAAATGAAAAAAAAATAAGGGCATTATTATTTGTACATGACACACTTCCGTATGGAGAAAATCCCAGAATACCTGCACATACATGTTAGAAGTAGTAAGTGAATTTAATAAGTTCTCTGGATACAAGGTCAATATACAAAACTCAGTGTTATAATATGGGGGAAATGGTCTTTTATAATAGCATTGAATGCCTAAGAAGAAATCTAACAAAGGATTGTTACACAGAAAGCTATAAAATATTATTGAAAAAAATTAAAGAAGACCAAAATTAATGGTGGGATATGCATGTTCATGAATTGAAAGACTCAAAATTGTAAAGATGCCAATTCATTGCAAATTGATATATGTGACCTTCATGAAAACCCCAGCAAGTTTTATGTAAAAACTGACAAATTGATTCTCAAAATTATATTGGAAGTGCAAAAGCTAAACAATAGCCAAGAATAGACAAGAAAAGCAACCTGAAAGAGGATTAATACAACAAAACTGCCCAATATTAAGACCTACCATTAGTATATATATGTATTGACTAGGGTAGTATGGTATTGGTGCATGTATAGACAAATAGGGTAAGGAATGGAACAGAGAATCTAGAAACAGACCCATACATATCTGCTCACATGATTTATGACAATGTTGAAGTGCAAAGGGTAAAGAATGTTAAATAAATAGATCATTTTGATAGCCACATAAAAAAGACCCTTTTTTCACACCATAAGAAAAAATCAATTCTCAGAGGATTGAAAATAAAAATATGTGTGAAAGGTAAAACAATAAAACTTGTAGAATATAACATAGGAAAATATTTTCATGACCTCCTGGAGTAGGCACAGATTTCTTAAAAAGAACACAAAAGGCCAAACCATAAAGGAAAAGGTTAATAAATTAGATTTCATTAAAATTAAGATGTCTATTTTTCAAGAACTCTAAATACTGACATTTTAGGGATCTGCTTGTCTTACTGCTCAATCAGCTAACCTTGAAGCTTATGCATCTACAAACTCTACGCATGGACATAAAGAACAGAGAAGAGGTGTTAACAAGCTTTTGGAGGAAGCTGAAATGACTGCTCAGAAATAGTCCTGTGAAAAGTGAACCTGTGTACATCATTCTCTGCCATAGGCTAAGTCGTTTACCACACCTCTATCTACTTTACATCTTCCTTTATCTCTCTGAGGATAGTAATTATAATTTTTGTAGTTTTCTTCTGTTCCTAGCCTTGTCTTTATTTTTCTTCTATTTCCCTTCTGTGTTTTTGTCCCTGTCACAATTAAGGTTTAAAATTTTTTTTTCACTATTATTTTAACGGGATTTGGGGAGGGAAGAATGGATAAACTGTCTTTGTGCATTCCACCATGTTCAACCTACAGTCTCCAGGTGATTTTCAGGTATACCTTGAGAACACTAGGCTATATCCAATAATGTAATATTAACCAACCAGAGAGGGCTGATTCTCTTTTTGTCATATTTTAAATTTCCAAGATCTAAGTCTTGTGTGCTGATAACTATTTTTATAATTATTTTGTTCTTGTTTCATAGCTGCAACATCTCTCACCTGTCTGAGCATATTACTTACATATTTTAAGTTTTATTTTGTTCCTAGCCTTGGCCCTCATTTTTTTCTTTTTAAAGATTTTATTTATTTGACAGAGAGAGAGACAGCGAGAGAGGGAACACAAGCAGGAGGAGTGGGAGAGGGAGAGGCAGGCTTCCCACGGAGCAGGGAGCCCGACAAGGGACTCAATCCCAGAACCCGGGACCATGACCTGAGCCGAAGGCAGACACTTAACCAACTGAGCCACCCAGGCGCCCCACTCTCATTTTTTTTTCTTTCTCCAAGTTTTCATTGTTTATTTTGGCCTCTATTTTTTACAGTAAGGGTATTCCTTAAATATCTAGTAATACTTGGCTTACCATTCATGTTAAAAATGAGACACGGCGAAGCTGATTGTTAGCTATAAGGATATTTTCAGACATGACAGGACTCAAAAAGTACCTTCTATGTAGCACTCAAAAAGCAACTAGAGGATATGGCCTACCAAAAGAAAGGAGTAAATAGGTGAAGATTAAAGGAACAGGGGATCCAACACAGGATAATGGCAAAGGGAATTCCTAGAATGATAGACATGCAACACTGTAGAGAAACTAACTCGAAGCAGAGCATAAAGGTAAAGGGCTCCAAGAGGGAAGACTTCTGGGAAAATAGGAATTGAGGAATTACCTGATGTGTTTGCTTATGTGGAAAATAGTATTGAGGCAATTTTGAAATGTTTGGATAGAATTAGCAATCATTACATAAAATCCAAGCATATATGAGACAATTACTAATATTTGGAAAACAAGAAACTGTTAGAGAAAGGAGTGTAATCACAGTATACTAACTGGCTCAACTACAAATAAGATATATATGATCATGCCAATGTAAACACTGAATATTGTTTTTCCCCAAATTTTGATGTAACTAGACAGAGAGTGTGGGGGAGGAGGAAGTATATAGGTGGAAGTGTAAGAGACCTGAATCTTTATCTACTATAAGAAGTCAAAGATAATATTTAAAAGTGATTAATCAAGAAATCGCAATATAGCATATTACTTAGAAATGTGGAGGTAGGGGCGCCTGGGTGGCTCAGTCATTAAGCATCTGCCTTCCACTCAGGTCATGATCCCAGGGAGCCCGTTGGGCTCCCTGCTCTGCAGGAAGCCTGCTTCTCCCTCTCCCACTCTCCTTGCTTGTGTTCCCTCTCTCGCTGTCTCTCTCTCTCTGTCAAATAAATAAATAAAATCTTAAAAAAAAAATAAAGTCAAGTAATGCTAAAAGACATGCAGTAAATAATAGTTTCCTTAGCCAATCCTTTCTCAAACCCTCAAAATTCCTCCTCAAAGGTAACAACTTTCAAATGTTTTGGTTATCTCTACTGGCATTTACCTCCACATTTTTTTTTTTCCAGGAGAGGGAGAAGCAGGCTTCCCACTGAGCAGAGAGCCGGATGTGGGGCTCGATCCCAGGAACCTGGGATCATGACCTGAGCGGAAAGCAGATGCTTAACAACTGACCCAGGCACACCGCATTACTTGACTTTAAAAACAATACTCACTTTCTGCTTTGAAAAAATTAAACAAATTTACCTGAGGATTAAATTAAATTAAATAAAATGGGCCCATTCCTGGAAATTTGGGTCCTGGGTCCATTCCTGGAAATTTGGAATGTGCATTTTAAATAAACATCCCAAATCTGAGAAACATATTGGTGTAGCCCTTTTTTGTTTTTTGTTCTTACTCCAAAAAGAACTTTTTAAAAGACACTTCTGGTGGTTTTAAGTTTTTCTTCTAATTTATAATTCTCATCCCTTCCTTGGCTTCAGCCTTCCAGATAATGTTTAAATAGGCATATATATGCCATCTAAAAATATTTGTCGAGTGTATTTATTTTTCCATTTTTTGTGTGCCTCCTTTTATAATTGGAGCTCATCTTTTCAGATATAAGGTCACATCCCTATAAGGTCACATCATTTTAGATTCACTCTTCTTTTACGTGAGGATTGTTTTTAGTTATATAATGAAATATTCATTTTTGAGACTTCCTATCCTCTTAATACAGTTTCTCTATTAGGATCTCAGTCAAGTGGATTCTGAATAACATTTTCTCTGAGCTTAATTGCCTCAGATTACTTAGACAATCAGAGTTGCCTGATTTTAAATTTATTGTCTTTGTCTTAAGTTTAAGCATTAACTCTCAGTCTACTTCTTGCCTTATGGTGCCCTAAGATACAATAATACAGGGTTTCACTAGGTTTTCAGAACACTAAAACAAAATCTCCTACTCCAGAGTTAACACATGGGAGGTTTCCTTCTGATGTATTACTGTAGCCTAACCCCTGACCTACATGGCAGCTTTTAAATAAGAAATGCTGAATAGATTCGAAACATGCATTTTAAATTGAAAGCAAAATATCTAGTTCAGAACTGAAGAAACTAACATAAATATTTGGACAAATGAGTATTTCATTTTCCTTTAAATTGCTACTCTAACATTATCAGTGATGATTTTTGGACACCTGAAAAGAAATGATTTGTATCTATATACGTAAAGTAAAATGTTTCTTCTAGTGATTCCTCCTGTTATATTAATATCTTATTTAGGAGATTGCACTTTTTTAAAAAAACTAAGGTTCTCATAATACAGATGAGGCAATGGTCTCTTAAAAAATCAAGCTGAGAAAAGGTACTTCTGATGTTTGAGGTATCTGTGCTTATTCAGTTTAATCATTTTAATGCCCTATTTATTTTCACATTAAACATAAAAGATTTTGGATTTTCCTAATGTTGAAACCATTACATAATTCCTATCACATTCTTTATTTGCATACATTAAAGCTGTGTTATATAATATCCAGGGTACACCATGGGCACTCACTATTTTTCAATTTAGATTCCACTTAGGAGGTAAAATCACAAATATGAGAACAGAGAAAGATGACCAGGAACAAAGACTATTTTATATTGCTTTGAATATTTTATATGGTACAAATAGATTGCCTCTTAAATATGGAAAATAAATTTTTATAATTCTCAAATAGCAATGTAATTGAACCATATTGTATGTATTTAATTTGAAATCATTTAAAACAATCTAACCATAGACTAAAATACTCTGGTCAATTAGTAGATGTCTATTTCTAAGGCATCAGCTGATTTTACATTTCTAATATTATGACTCAGTAATTTCATTATGATACTTCTTAAATTCAATTCTGATATTAAATTATGAAAGAGCTAAACCTCCGAAATCTACTGTTTACTTTGTTTCCTTTTCTAGCCCAGATGGAAAAACTATTACATTACACACATTTTAATGTGACCTCTATAACTTTTTATAAGACATAGATTAATGAGCCTTGGTTCCAGTGACTCTGGGAAATAAAAAGTGGTTGCTAACCTAGAGACCCAGAACCTACCCATTCATATTTAAGGGTTTTCCATACAGGCAGAGACAAAAGAACTGGCCTAAGCACCCCAAGCAGTTCTTCAACTGGATGAAGTGATTAAATTCCCCTTTGGAGTGGTCAGTATCCATGGTAGATATTTTTATCTTGTTCCTTAGGGAAAAGTGGACTAACTGAAGATATTATATATAATTCTTTATATTTTTAATTGTCAGGACAGATGATTTTTAAGTAAGCATTATTTGACATTATAAACTAGTTCTTTATAAAATTTGGACATTTACATAGAAGTTACCATTTGTAGTCAATAGGGCTGCATTTGATTCTTAAAAAGACTGAACTGAAATTCTGCAGTATCTCTGTTTCCTAGCTTAAACAAGAGGTCACTTTCCAGATTGAGGTTATTATGCGTGTGGCTCTGAAAACTGATAGTAGGGCACTGTTTTAAAAAAAGCTTTGTAACTCCTACACAGCTAGATTTTACAGATATTTTTAGCATAAGTTATTTAATACCCTATTTCTGAAAGAATTCTAAAGTATTTTGACCAAATGTTAACACTTTTTTCCTTCAAGGCAATATTTATGTAGTCATGAATGCAAGGAAATCATTTGTGACAACATCTCAGGAACCTGCACACACAAACTTCTCAAGATAAGAGCTGCAGATGAAAGCACCATTCTTTAGAAATAAAAAATTATTATTACTGAAAACAATTAGTCAATAAAAAGAAATATTATTTCAGCATAGAATTTCAATAAGCTTAAGATACAAAGGAATGCATAATCTGTATAGTTTACATTTCGTCACAAAGTAAAATATTAACATGTTAGAAACCTGGAAGAAATCCAATTTATTTGAAAACAAAAATAATTACCTTCATTTACAGTCAAACAATACTGTGGCAGTTATATTATAGACTAAAGAGTTCTTTCAGAGTCTATATATTCATGTTCTTCTTTATTTCCACCTTATTTTACTTTTTTATATGTTTGGCAATTTAGTTTTGAAAAATAAAAGGATTAAATACCCCTACTTGTCACTAGATGGCGGTAACTCCAGGATGGGTTTCTTTTCAGTAAGCAGTAAAATGGAAATTTTTGTTCGCTTTCACCAAAGATAAAGATACATAGTAACCCATGATCAAGTCTTTAATGGTAGCGGTAGAATGTGTTTGTTGGGGAAGGGAGGATGGAGGAGTGTGTGTGTGCGTGTGTGTGTGTGTGTATGTTTTTATTTGTATCAAAGATATAGTCCATGGTTTACAAGAGAATTGAAACTATTTTAGATCCCCTTTTTTTGCATATGTATGAAATTAAAACTAAATAACGAATTAGAAAAATATAAAAATATTATATGATAAAACAGAGGGCATTTATACTTTCATACATCACCCTTGTATACAGATATTTAGATTTTGTATTCCAAACAGAATGATTTACAAGTCATTATTAATGATGATAATAGCACATGTTGATTTTTATTTAAAAGCAGGTCCCATCTTCCACTTGATGTTTTCTTTCTTTTCAGACATTTTGGGCTCAAAATGCATGTATCCATCTGTCTCTATATTTTAAGTAGGGAGTTTAGATAAGATATTTGTAAATGCATGTATTATTGAGTTCGAAATGAATTTTTGAGACTCCTTGTGATGAATGATATCAATTGGAATGTATGCTTTGTTTGAAGAGTCTTCCCAGGACAATGGAGACAAGTGTGATCTGCCATAATAAAGGCCTCATATTGAGAGATTTTAGTCAGTAGCATGATGAACAACAGTTCGTGCTCAGAGCAAAACTTTTCAGAAGGCAGTATGCAAGCAGGATACAAACATCGGTTTACATTAAAGGACATTTGGTTCTTTCATCAACCATCAGTTATTGGTGAAAATTTTCCTTCTGGAGCACTCAAATTTCCTACTCCAGCCATAAAATTACATTGAGACCTGACATCCTGACAGGTGGAAAGAGTTGCATAGAATGTGGAATGTGACATGTTGAAAGAAAAGAGAAGCAATAGGATTCCTCACTGGAGAGAATCAAAGGCTGATTAGCTCCCACAGAGCAAGGTGAAACCTCTTGAAGGTTCTGAAAGAAGAGAAAGAATTTTGGACAAGAGGAGCTTTGTATCCTTGTAAGCAACTGTTTTTGTTGTTGTTGTTGTTGTTGTTGTTTGTTTGTTTTTTGCACAACTGCTGCTGTGTTTACACCTGTCAGACTTCTCTGTGAACTTGGAGAAAAGGGATGGAGATTCAAATAAAGTAATGTCCCTTTTATCGGTTATCATTGTGGAGTTAGAAGTTAATTTTTAAATAAAACAAAGGGCTCACCTCTACTTTTCATCACTCTCTCCCACTCCTATTCTCAGCCATATTTACTAGTATTTTCACGCCTCTGACTCAGATGTCTTGCCCCATCCTTCCTCCCACTTTTACCTAGCCAACCTCAAATGATCCTTTATGATGGCTCAAGTATCACCACACCTGAGAAGCCTTTCCTGATTCAGCCTATGTAAGGGTTACTAGATTTAGAAAACAAAGATACAGGAAACAGTTAAATTTGAATTTCAGATCAGCAGTGAACAAGTTTTTCTATAAGTATATTCCAAATATTGCAGTGTGTTTTACTTGCTACATCCAGCAACCCTACCTTAGTTAAGAGCTTTTTATTTTTGTTCACTTCCAAAATGCAATGCTTAATTGACCTTCTCAAATAATCCTAGAGGAGCATTCCTTTATCATTGTTTGCTTTGTATACTAACAATATAAATGAGTATGGCTTTTGTGAAAGGACTGATTACAAAATGTTACAAATTGGCTTTCAACATAAAATACTCCACTGTTCTTTTTTGGTTTGATTACACTATACCTATATCTTTACTCTGCAACTTCTAAGTGTGGCAGAGGAAGAGCCTACCATTACTAATTGATAAGCTTTCAAATTTATAGGGCAATGTAACAAAAGAATTCCTCAGTTTACTTCCACAGAAAGAAAGGGTTTATGCCTGAGTATTGTTACTCATAATTGATAGTGGAGTAAAACATAGTTATTGTAAGAAGTATAAATGCCTTTATTTGATCTCCTTGAAGATACTACCATAAATGCCAATTACTGAAAATATCTCTAGTAACTACTTCTTCTACTTAAGAGATCCCATCTTTAAAACATTAAAAACAGATGTCGCTGCATTACTTCACTGCTGATGTATGTAATAGAAATGACACACTAATTAATTTAATGCACTATAAGTGTACTGATTATTTATCATGGCTGACAATAAAATTATGGAAACATTCAATTACAATCAGTGGTAATTCATTATTTATTGATTTTACATTATGCACACATAAATACAATGCACTTAATTACACAGAAGATGGGATCATTTTTCTGTTGATATGCAGACATTTGAATTCATCAGTTTTATTTAAAAACAAAATTAAGTTTGAGTAATAAGAGTTGATCCAGACTGAAATAAGAATGCACTCAGAATATTAATATCAAACTGATTTTAAGTCTTCTTTAAAAAAATGCCTAAGAAATATGAGCTTTTGAGCAAGATTGCATTAATTTTAATATTCTGCTCAATTATATATCGCTGAGGCAGCCAGTGATTCTTTGCTTCCTAGAATTGCACAGCTTTCAGCCCTTAAACACATACTCTGAATAATGCCTAATAGAAGGCTTTGTGCTTAGTAGGAATGAAACGAATATTTGCTGCCTAAATGCTGATCTTGAAGAAAATGTAAAAAATTTGTATGATTGAAATGTATTCTAGGGGTTTCTGGAGAAGATAGTGGCACCTTTCCCTGTGGCAGTCAGGGAAGACTTTAAGACAAACTAAATGTTTTGAGATGTGCATTTTCATAAGCTGAGAAATAAAATTTTAGGCAGAGCAACAGCATCCGCAAAGGATTGGAGGCATGGATGAGAAATGTGGGCTTAGAGGATACTGACTCTAACAGTTTGACTTGTAGGAGAGTCATGAGAACAGCATGTAATGGTTCATTGGGGCCAGGCTGGGGAGCAGGATGGAGTGAGCAGGGTATCTGGAAGAGGGGAGTTCAGAGTGGAAACAAGTTCCATTACTTATGGCTACCTTAAGTAATTATTCTTCCTACTTTCCCATAGGCCCCAAGTAGTCCATTGGCTTGGTATCTGGCTCAACCTAGAATTGTATATATAAATGAATTTTAAAAAGTGAATCCTTCTGTTTGGTGTAGGTCGTTGGAGATGGTAGGGGGCTTATTTTCCTTAATGTAAGACACTATTTCTTCTACCTTTAAGGTTTCCATTAAATTGAATTTGATTTTGATAATATTAGTAAAACCAAAACCATGGTGAGACTGTTCCCACCACCATCACCTGAATTCCACACCACAAGCAAGAGTTTTCTTTTTAGTTCTGAGAGGAAATTATTTTCATAATTATTTTTAGAATCAGAAAACAGATTGCATTAAGTATAAGCAAAGAAGAAATCATCATTCTAGTTGGAAAAAGTGGGGGAGGATGACAGCTTCATTTTCTTATGTTTTTGTTCACTTGTTTTTGGGGGTATAACTCTCACTTAATTGTAAAGGCATACCGTTTTGATTTTCATTATTTGAACAACCTTCTTTCTAGAGGCCTGTTACCCGTTAGTTTTTCCATATCTCTTGCAACCTATATAAATTACTGTCCACAAAAAGATAGAACATGGATGCATTTAGAGAAAACTCTAATGAAGAATATCATGTATATACTTCAGGTTCTCCTTGAATTTGATCCACTGTCAGTATTATCAATTCGACTTCAGCACCCAGGCAAGTTAAGACATTAAAACAATATTCCATGTCTACATTTAACTTGGAAATTAACTGAGAATTGAGTCTTTTATGGACAAGGCAAAGGTGTGGCTTGTTTGTATCTACCAATAAATTTATACACTTGATGGAAATGATGGCAATATTGGAACCGGGTTGAGGAGAAGCAGGATTATAGGCAAAAGCTGTCTCTGGCAAATATGTCTCCTATCTCCTTTGCCTGTATCTTGGGAGCTGTGAGGTTGGGTTAAGCATGACTATGAGAAGAAACGGGGGAGATAGGAACTGATGAAAACTAATATATGAGAGGAGCTTCACAGATTAAATTGATCATGCAATTGCAACTATGAAATCAGCACAATTCTGGAATCCAGACAACATGGAGGAGTACAGCACCAGTTAAGGCTTCCTGTTTATTTTCATGCATAGGACCCATTAAAACTAAGTAGTTGAAGGATAAGTGGACAAGATGAGGTCCAGTCAACAAATGAATGAAGAACATAAGTAGGTTCCCCTTTTCATATAATGTGATCCTGGAGAATATATTATTTACATTTTTTTATCATAACTTAAAGTCAAGCAGCATGTGTACTTTATTGTGAGTGCATATGCAGTGCTACCATCATGTCTTCTGACATCACTGGAAATCACAAATAAGGAGTTAAAGTAGGCAAGAAGTATAACAGTTGGGTCCTCTACAACCATGAGGGCAAGGTCCCTCAGAATCTCTTTGGTAGAAGTCGTGTTTGAGGAACTTACAACTTTAGGTATTCAGATTTAAAAGAATTGACCCCATGAGTGCACCTAAAAGCCCTTACAAATTAATTTTAAATGCACTAAACTGAGACAATGACTCTGGCACATTAAGAGACAGACTTACAAGGGCTTTTTTTTTTATATTATAAATGACCAATACGAGGATTGGACAATTAGTGTTCGTTTGTCATACTTTGCTCATAAGAAACTGCTCAGGATTTCCTTATTTCTCCCCTCCACTCTTGTGGTTTCAAGGAGCGGCTTACCACTTCGTTTCACTTTAATGATGGTTGTATTCACATTAGTAGATGGTAATAGTGCTCCTTTGTGTCTAGTCCCCATTCAAGTGTTCAAGGCCTTTCAGGTGTCGTGGCTCCCTGTTGTTTTCTCAAGCTGCGGATACCAGAGAAGTATAGACCCCTGGAAGTTTGAGATGAAAAGAATCTTTATGGGAGTCTTTTAAAAATGACCCCATTTAGCTGAGTTCATTATGTTTCATCTGTCCTTCCCACAAAACATGCTGTCAGATCTTGCCTATATCTCAATTCTCTCCTTCCTCAGATACCTGAATACAATTCTATGCCTTGGGTTACTTTCCCTCTGCTTCTTGTATCTCCCCCAGCCTGCACTGCAGAAATGTATACTTCAACTTTGCTTCTTACTCCTTTTCCTTTTCTATTACCACTTGTCAGCCTACCCCTTTCCTGCTTTTACTAATTATTCCAAGTTGAGGGAGTCACAGCTTGTATATACTGAAACTGAAATTTTGAAAAAAAGAAGTTAAAAGATAAATGGTAATAGTTAACAGGAATAGCACTCTGTGACAGGCACTATTCTAAGCACTTTATATACATTGTATACATTAACCCTTGTTATCTCACAAAACCCTATGAAGAAGTACAATTATTATTGTTCTGATTTTACCGATCAGGGAACCAAGGTACAACCAGGTCAAGTAATTTGCCCCAAATTGCCCAGTTTACTTAATTGTGGAGCCGGAGTTTGGACCGAGGCAGTCTGGTTGCAGATTCCACTCTCTTACCCACTTTCCTAGACTGCTTTCTCACAGAGGAATAACCAAGTTTTGACCCAAAGGGATCTTACAGTTGTGGAGGGATTACTGTACTGTAGAGTCCTAATTAGGCAGCACTCAGTGAATAAAGCACTGAACTGTAAAGTAACAACAAGTACAAGTACTCCTCCTACTGCAGTGGGATGTCTTGGATTTATGTCCATTTTCACGAAGTATTCCTCTTCATTGTTTAAATGTAAGGCAAGTTTGGGACATGTTGAAAGTTTCTCAATAGTTTGGAATGTTGTGTATACATTTTTGTGCCATTTTCTATCACCTCAGAACTTAGGGGTTTCAAATGTCAACTTTGAAAGTTGTTCTATTAACATTTCTAAAAAAGCTTAAAGCTGCAATTTATGGTTTGTGCCACCATATGGAGAATGGCTTAAACTCGGAGATAAAAGCTTTGTCTGAGATTCAGATAGGTATTTTTTCCAATGCTACAACCCTCCCCCTACTTCTTAAAATACTTTTGTCATCTTGTTTATTAAAGATGCAATTTTATATTTATAATATCTGAACTTTAAATTTAGTGTGGAGTAATATTTTTAAAGAAATAGTGCAGGGCGCCTGGGTGGCTCAGATGGTTAAGCGTCTGCCTTCGGCTCAGGTCATGATCCCGGGGTCCTGGGATCGAGTCCCGCATCGGGCTTCCCACTCTGCGGGGAGCCTGCTTCTCCCTCTGCCTCTCTCTCTCTCTCTCTCATGAATAAATAAATAAAATCTTAAAAAAAAAAAAAAGAAATAGTGCAGTGGTTAAGAATTGGGTTTCTAGATCACATCTGAATTCTATTTCCAGCTCAACCACTTCATATCAGTGTGACCCTGGACAACAAGTTAATCACTTTAAGCCTCGGTTTCCTCATCTGAGAAATGGGGATAATATCAGAATCTCCTTTGCAGAGCAGTCATGAAGATTAAATGAAAGGATGCACAAAAAGTTTTTAACACAAGGTCTGTACAAAGTAAGCATTCAATAAATGTTAATTATATGAATAGCAATATAGTAACTTTATTATGAATACTTTAAATTTTTACACAACTAACCCAACCCTTAGCTGGTATGTATATATATTATTGGGAGTTGATGGTCAACTTTACCCTGGCTTGGTGATGAAGTGCCTAGAGCTGCTTAGCTATATGAATTCAGCCAAAAATGGTCCAGTCATATGTCTGGCTTGTTCCAGCAAAACCCAGGGAAGACCTTTGCTATGTTCTCAATAACAACACTTAAGAGTTCTTGCTTTCTTTACTCATCTTTTCCAGAAGAAAAACAACAACAACAAAAGGCAACAACTGCCTGGTGTTCTGATGCTGCTGGGAGTATGAATACCCTCCTGTGAATATTTTCCCCACGTAAGAGAAAGGTACTGATTTCTCTCCTACTCAAGAGGAAGACTTTTTTCTCAAGTTAGAGCTGGTTATTTTGCCTATAGTAGCAAATTTACATATTAGCCCTGTGTAGGTTTAACATCTCCCAGCAATGATTTGAAATAGTTATCTCAATGACATACCTCCTCTATTAAGATAAACTTACTTAGAACAGAACATATGAATAAAAATAATTAATAAGGTTTCACACAGAGATTTAAATATGTTTTATTGAAATTTTGTTACATGTTCATTACAAATGTATAACAAATAAATTTTTTAGAGTTCAAAGAAGCAAACATAACATATAAATTTATCACACTTAGAAGAAGCTTTTGTGAGGAAATTAATGCTTAGATAGATAAAAATTGAAATAATTCTTAATATGAGAAACCAGCCATCACTAAAAAGATCCAGAAACTACTAATAAGCAAAATAATCAGTATTTTAACAAAAAACACAACTCTTTAATGCACACTAACTTCTTAAACTACTTCAGAATTGGTAATAATGAACATTTATGTTACTTACCAGTTTATAGATGAGTATCACATACCCTTTCACTTAATAAACATGTATGGGTGCCTCTGATGTGCCAGGCACTGTGGTTGGCACTTGAAATTTTGATTAAGAAACATGTGATTCCTAACTTGACTGAAACTTATTCTAGGAGAAGACCCAAGACTGTAAGATACAACAGACCGTGATACAAGGCACAATGTTTTAATTGTGTTAAGAAAGACACAAAATGTTATAAGAGTTCAGAAAAGGAGAGACCATTTCTGCCTGGGAAAAAAGAATGAGGGAAGTCTTTGTGGAGGTGAATTCGAGTAGTCTTACAGGAGGGTTCAGATTTGGATGAATGGAGATGAGGAGATGTGCAGCAACATATTCTATGTGGAAAGAATGACATAAGCATTAGCACCATGGTGGGAAGGTATAAAAAGTTCAAGAGTGGAGGAGAGTAATACCCATTTACTAGTGCAATGCAACATGTCAGAGTATTGGAAGAAAGGATGAAAGGTAAATCACAAAAAGGAGTTAAATGTCACTCTATAGAGTTTGGAATTTATCTGGTGGCCTGAGGGTAGTAATGAAGATTTTTTAAACTGTAGAGTAAAACTTTAGACAAAATAACCTGGTATGCTAACTAGGTTGGAGGAGGAAGGACCTGAAAGTAGAGATTAAGAAGTAACTGTTGTAATGGTACAAACAACAAATAATGGACAAAATTAAGGTGGCAACATTGAGAATGGAAAAGAATAGAAGAGACAGATATTGCTGAGAGGGAATTCACAAAATGTAGTGACTAATTGGATGGGGATATGATGGATACAGAGAAATCAAAGGTGTCTCCAGAGTTGTTATTCTAGGTGACTAGCATCATGGAGACAGCATTAAGAAATATTGGAAATGAAAAACAAGAAAAGATTTAAAGGAAGTAAGATTATCAGTTTGGGGCATGCTGAGATTGAGGTGACCATGTGACATCCAAATGGAAATGCCCAATTCTCCAGGAGAGTTTGAAGAAAGCTAGAAATAGGGGCTCCTGGGTGGCTCGGTCTGTTAAGTGTCTGCCTTGGGCTCGGGTCATGATCCCAGGGTCCTGGGATCGAACCCCGCATCGGGCTCCCTGCTCAGCGGTGAGTCTGTTTCTTCCTCTCCCTCTGACCCTCTGCCTGCTTGTGTGCTCGCTCTCTCTCTCAAATAAATAAAATCTTTAAAAAAAGAAAGCTAGGAACAAGATTTGGGGTAATCTGTAAAGCAGTGGTTGTCACAACTATAGAAAGTTGATGCAATTGCCACAAGTAAAAGTGTAGACATTAGGAATTTTAACATTTCAGGGTCAAGAGCAAGGACATGAAAAAGAAAAGGGGTGTAGGAAAGAGGAGAAACAGACTGTTGGAGAGTCATGAAAGCCAAGGGATAGGTGTTCAAGAATGATGCCAGTGGTGTAAAAAGCTGTAGAATATCAAAGGATGAGGATTTAGAAAATAATTTTGGATTTGGAATTTAGGCCAGTAATTACCTTTGTTAAAATAGTTTCAGCCAAGTGGTGAGCAGAAATCAAATAGTAAAAGGTTAAAGCATGCAAGTTTGTTGTTAAGGAAGAAGAGAAACAATCGTAGATTTTCAAAAAGTGCTTGAATGTTTGGTAACTCCAGGGCAAGTAGGTCTCAAACTTTTACCTGCATCAGAATCACGGGGGCTTGTTAAAATGCAGCATGTTGGGCCTCATTTCCAGAGAATCCCATTCTGGAGCTCTTGGGTAGAGTCCAACAATTTGCTTTTCTATCTAGTACTCACTAATGCTGATGCTGGTGGTCCAGAGACCATGCTGAGAGTCCTAGGGTTGAGGAAATTTTTTGTTTGTCTTAAGGTTCCTGGCCTTGCCCATTTTCAATAATAAATGGGGAAAGAAGAAGTAGAGAGGGAGAGGTATTGGAGATGCCAAAGAGAGAGGTAGGAATAAAATTGCCAGATTAGTGACCTGGAGGAGGTAAGAGGGGTCAAGAGCATCAGCGAAGGGAGTAGAGACTTTTTATTTTCTGAAGGATGAAGGAAGTAGAATATAAGAGAGAATATGGAAAAAAAAACTTTGTAGGAGGAGAGAAGGGAGGTTGAGGGATCTCCTACTGAATAATTCTGTGGTAAAATCATAGAGAAGTAAGGAGGGATAGCTGATGAGTGAGGGGGAGAGGCATTTGCAAATAGTAGGAAAGGGTTGGAGTAGCTGCTGCAGGGAATTCAACAGGGAGTCAACAAAATGAATAAAAGGATACTAAGTAGCAGTGGGAATCCAGCTGAAGTTAGAATGGCTTGAATTTGAACAGTTTGAAAGCCTAAAATTTAAAGGGGAACAATACAGTGAGAGACATAGATGGAATTTAAAGCATCTCCTTCTCCCTGAGAGCAGTGCAGTTCCGGGTATGATATGTTAAAAGTTGGCAAGTCCTTATACTTTATGAGACCCTTTGAGAGTATCCTTTTTATATTTCAGTTAGTAAATGTCCATTTTTTCCTCTGAGCATCTGATTTTAACTGTTACTCCTTGGGTTTTGACCAGTTTCCTTCTTACTCCAGTGATCCCCCTTTTCCATCTTTGCTTCCTTGGAACTCATCTTCAGTTTAACACTGAACGGAATGAGAAAAAAGAATTTATGTTATAGAAGGTCATTTTATAGCCAGTTTCCTAAGGGAACATATATTCCATTGAATGGGGTGTATCTTAGCCTTAGCCAGTTAAATTCTCAGTTATAGGAATGCTCTCATTTCACATTTTTGCCTTGCCCAATCAATTTTTTTAAATTGAAGTATAGTTGACATACAAGGTTATATTAGTTTCAGGTGTACAACATAGTGATTCGACAATTGTAATCAATTTCCTTCTATTGTTTGCCTAAAGATGAACCTCAGAGGACTCCTGAGAGGTTCTGATTAGAGCCCATATTAAAGGCTGCAATGTCAGTTGGCTGAGGGTTTCAAATCATTCCATTTATTACCTTGGGTTTTGTTTGAATGCTCATTCTGAAAACCAGCTCCTTTAAATGGTTCTGGACATCTTGTAATCCTGCATAAGACTGCCAATATATTTATTTATTTTTAATTAAAAT
Organism: Mirounga leonina; assembly: GCF_011800145.1. Taxonomy (NCBI): domain Eukaryota; kingdom Metazoa; phylum Chordata; class Mammalia; order Carnivora; family Phocidae; genus Mirounga; species Mirounga leonina. The sequence continues at coordinate 16,385,817 of NW_023270513.1, forward strand.
AGTATCTGCATCTCACTGACAATGTCAAAGTGGAATATTTGACCTAAAGTCATGAGGGAGCATCCTTCCCCTCCAAATCGAGTATGAATTAAGAGAACATGTAAATTGCTAATTAAATCTTGAAAAACTGCAGCATTTCAGAGTGTGGGAAGCTACACTTAGGCCCCAAATCATTCCACTGGAATAGTGCCATCTAGAATTTGTTCTGATGAGATATGAGATCTGTACTAATTTTGTTCTCTTCTTTGCTGGGGTGATCTGCTCTTGTCTGGAAATAATTCATACACCTTGAGTTTTTTCTTAGTTTTGGTGTAGTGCCTCTCTCCATGGAGAGTCATCTCCCAGGGGTACTCTGTTTACTGCAGCTTTTGTGATTTTATAGTGCTTCATGAAATTCCAACTTCCAGGGTGTTGATGCACAAGGATTCCTCTGGCCTTGTAGAAACCAAGCCTTATTTAGAAATATGTTAAACTTATGGAAGACATGAAAGTCAGAAAGGGATAAAAACAAACTCTCCATGTGGAATTTATCTCAATCTCAAAGCATAGATAACAGGAGTTGTAGTAGCAGTAATAGAAAGAGAGTAATCAAAATATCAAGAAAACCCAAGGAGACAACATCTGGCTTCTTAGATCTAAATGACTAAATCTTTAAATCAGAAGTATCCCTTAAGACAATTACCAAGTTTATTTTCTAGAGGACTGCGAATGGGAAGGAATTCAAATAATGAGGCCAAGGGTCTTTTGTGTATGGACAGGCTTCCAAGGGACTTTAACCCTTAAATGATCGATGGCCAATTTTAGTCATTAGTATTTTTACTAAAATTTGAACCTTAATCTCTGGTAATAATTAAAATATTACTACAGGGGCACCTGGGTGGATCAGTCGGTTAAACATCCAACTTTTGATTTCAGCTCAGGTTGTGATCTCAGGGTTGTGAGATTGAGCCCCACATTGGGCTCCATGCTGGGCATGGAGCCTGCTGAAGATTCTCTCTCTCTCTGCCCCTCCCCCCACTTGTGCTCTAAAAAATAAAATAAAATAAAATAAAATATTACTACGTATATGATAGATCACATTAAACATATAAGACATATCTAGTTTGAGTCTTTTCTAAAGTTGTCAAAGTGCATTTGTTTTTCAGTATTGCAAATAGTGATTGCAAGCTGAATGTTCTACCTTTCCTTTTTATATTTCAGCATTTCTTAAATTTGAAACATTATAATATATGTGTAAATGTCCTATTGCTGAAAACTCCACATCACTTTGCAAATAAAAAGAATTTGATAATGTGAGTGCAGCCATTTATAGGGAGTAGCTTGGCCTTAGGATTATTAATGAATTTAGAGGAATTCCCCCCCCCAAAAAATAAGAGAAAACAACTTTCTTTAAAGTCAAACTTACCTAAAATTTCAATTACAAGTTATTAGAGGTAAGTTATATTAACAAACAGCTTAATAGCCATTTCTGTCAAAACACCTGTTGAACACAATTTAGGATTTATCTTTTTAAAAACTGGTAAATAAAAACATTTCTGTCAGTGCTTTTCTATTACTTTTTGAAAACCCCTTGCAGCTTTTTCTGCCTCTGATATCCTTTCTCAATTGTCCTTTTTTGCTCTATATTTTCTTCCCACAATACCAAACTACCAAAAATGATTTAATACCTTTTAAAAGTGTTTTGTGGTTGCATGCATTCTAGCCTGTTATGTTAGAGTCACTTATTACTGTATTCTAAAAGCAACTATCACAACGTCTTCGCATTTTAACTCCATACAGTTAAAATTGTAGCAGTAGGGGTGCCTGAGTGGCACAGTCAGTTAAATGTCTGACTCTTCATTTCAGCTCAGGTGGTGATCTCAGCATCATGAGATCAAGCTCGCATGGAGCCCCTCCTGGGGCTCCACCCTCAGCAGGGAGTCTGCTTGAGATTCTCTCTCTCCCTCTCCCTCTGCCCCTCCTGCTGATGCTCTCTCTCTCTCTCTCTCTCTCTCTCTCTCTCTTTCTCTCTCCCCCTCTAAAATAAACAAAGCACTGGGTGTTACATGCAACTAATGAATCGTTGAACACTACATCAAAAACTCATGATGTACTACTATATGTTGGCTAATTGAACATAATAATTAAAATAATAAATAATAAAATAAATCTTTTAAAATTGTAACAGTATGAAGCGATTCAAAGAGTAGTTCTTTACTACTTGGTTGAAATGACAAAAGGAGAAATGTGTTGAAGAGAGAGGCAGAAAAATCCAATTTAGGACATTTAGGTCTTATTAAGGGGAGGGGGAAGCCCACCCACTCCTACTTTTTGATACTGCTAAGTACAAGGAGATCTAAATAGAATTCAGCAAGGATCTAAAATTATTTACATTTTGGAAGGATATTGGAGAAGTTGCCTTAGCTATATTATTGGTTAAAACCAAGCATGGATTTCACTTTCTGAATAACAGCCTGTGAAGGAAAGAAACAGAAGAAAGGAAATACCTTGATTTCAGAGACTCAAAAGCTGGAAAAGAAGTCTTAAAACAATTTTGCTACAGTGATTTAACTGCCAAATGCTGTGTGGGAAAGACCATGCCTTTCCCCTGGAATGTACCTTGCCTAGACATTTTGCTTATCACAAGCTCTAGTAGTGCAAACGTTTAGGAGTACTTGACACGTGGGGGAAAAGGAATCTTGAGCTTCAGTGCAGGACGTGGAGCTCTAATTACCGGACCATCAAAGCCCATAGACAAGGGAAGAAAATGCAGTATTAAAGAACGCAAACGCTTGCTCTTCTCTCATATCTGTAATGACTGTTTTGAGTCACACGGGAACTTTTCCTATCCATTTTAGCCAGGGATGGGGCAGGACAATCTTGAAACTAAGGAATGGAGACAGAGAAAACTGAGTCTATTCCAGGACAGTGGTGGAAGTACTGTAAAATGAGGCATCCGTCCACCACTCGCAAACCAAAGTCCCTCAGCCTGTTTTTCCAAAGTGATCACAGGCTCCCTGCGCCTGCTAATAGCGCGCAGGAGCCGGTTAGCAACCTGCAACTCTGATTTGAGTGCGGTTTTGGATGCTGGTTCCCATGTGCGCTGGGTATTGGAGAACTCACACTAAGCGCTCTAGGTGGCCTGAACTGTTTACTTCGGAACTCACTAGAATCTTTCTCCTGGAAGCGGGGCGAAGCTATCTTAGCCCCGCAGAGTATGGGAGCACCGTGCAAATGTAATTGGAGCTGCTACCACCCTTTCTTGAATTGAACCCAGGTGCAGGGTGGCGCAGGGTTGCGGAGAGGCATGTTTTGGAGTCCTGCTTTGTGTTCCCACCTCAACACTGGTGGGGCATGGAGGGGGAGGGGCTTGTAGCCTAGGCCACTTTGAGAGCTCTGCGTGATAATTGGCCGTTCTCTCGTCTGACTGCTAGGCAAGAAGCGGAGGAACCATACCGCCCCCTTCTCGGGCTCCATCCTCCTTCGCCAGCGAACCCAGAAAGGCCTCAGGTAGTTGGGAGGCTGACCAGAGAGTCTCCACCTCCTTGCGGGGAGCAGCCATTCGGTGCGCTTGGGAGCCGAAAGGGGTGGAGTCCATTGGCTGGGGTATGCTGCCAGTCTCGGAAGGGGGTGTGTTGGGGGTGGGTTCTTGGACCGCCGCGCGTCCGGGCTACTAGCTGTTCGTTGGGTGGTGGGTGAGCGTGAGCGTGTGAGCCGGGCTACTGTAGACTTGAGAACAGTTTGGAGAGAGCAGAGCGCGCCAGAGAGAGCGCGAGAGAGTGAGGGTGTGAGAGAGTGCGAGCAGATCTAGAGGAGACAGGGCGAGAAAACAGGGCCCAAAAACCTACGGTTTGAGACTGAATGACCATGGCTGTCTCCGCACCTCCGGTGATCTCTACAACTTCCAGCGGTGCCGGCGTCCCAGGGGGCTTATTTCGGGCAGAAAGCTTGTACTCGACTCCCGGGGAGCCTCCTCGTCTCACCCCTAATATGATCAACAGTTTCATGGCCAATAACCACAGCGGCAGCGCCGGGGGTGGCGGGATCGGTGGAGCCAGCGGAGGCAGCGGCAACACTAACACCAACGAGTGCAGGATGGTCGACATGCATGGTGTGAAGGTGGCTTCGTTCTTGATGGACGGTCAGGAACTGATTTGCCTGCCGCAAGTCTTTGATCTCTTCCTTAAGCACCTGGTGGGAGGGTTGCACACGGTGTACACCAAGCTGAAGAGACTGGACATATCCCCTGTGGTGTGTACTGTGGAGCAGGTCCGGATCCTCCGCGGTCTGGGGGCCATCCAGCCTGGGGTGAACCGCTGCAAACTCATCACCAGAAAAGACTTCGAAACTTTGTTCACCGATTGCACCAATGCCAGGTGAGATACTCATTTTTTAGCTTGTTCTTCCCCCCCTTTGCCCTCTTCTGTATGTTTCATCACTCTCATCCAACTTTGCAGAGTGTCTTAACTAGCTTGCCTCTACTCTTCACGCTCTAAGTCGGTGGGGAAAGAGGACTAGAAGGACTAATTGCCCATCCCTTCTAGTCCCTGCTCAGTGGCAGGGCTTGGGTCTAAGATAAGCCCCGCACAAACTTCAGTTTGCTGTCCTCTACTGAAACTTTACAGCCTTTCGCCCATATATTGCATGGCTTATTGGCTGCTTCTGGTTATTTGTTAATTTCTCTATGTGGTTTTCATTCCTCTTTTGTGGCCGTACGGGTCGAAAAGGTTTTCTCCTGAACACAGACACCAGGGACTTTGTAGGGGAGAAGGCTGGCAGAGCTGTAAACTGGGCTCCTAAGCTAGCTAAATCCAGAACACAACATTTGGGGGTTGCAGAGGGTCGGAAGTTTAGAATCCATCCCAGAGGGTGATTCGTTCCCCATCCTGTGTGCTTGTTGTTAGAGTACGTGGGGTGTGTGACGGTGGTGGTTGTGGTGGTGTGTGTATGAGTGTGCGTGTGTTTAGAGAGAGAGAGAGAGCAGAGCCAGAGACATAGAGACAGAGAGAGAGCAAGAGCGCGTGTGTGAGGGAGAGCGAGCCTGTGAGGATGTGTGCATATGCCTGCTATGCCAAGCTCCCCCGGTTCACAATACTGTAAAGTCGATGGATCCCATTTTTTTAAAAAGAACGACGACAGATGTCACTTTCCTGGGATCGTCTCTTTTAGGTCATCTGCAGAGGGCAATGTGGGGCATGAAACGCTGGGACTGGGAACTGGTTGAGGGTTGATGTAGAAGTTGGAGAGGATGCTTCCAGCTCTTCTCCCCAGGCAAACAGTTGGAAGGATCCTTTTCCCCCAAAGAGGGGACTTCTTAAATGATGATGACCAGCTTCTGTTGTTGTAAGTGTTCTTCCTTCATATGACAGTAGAATAAATGTCCATTGGTGTACGTCCATAAGCAAATTGTATTCAATGTTTCTAAGTTTAAAAAAGAAAGTAAAATAAACTATATTCAAGATTATTTGACTTTTAAAGACCTGTTAATTAGTCCCCGTAGTGTTTATTCCATCTCCAGTCAGGTAACATCTGTCAGGCATGTACACATTTGGCATACAAACCAAGAAATCATCATCAGGTTAAAGGGAGCAAAGGGTTTTGTTGTAAAACAGCATTACTGTTGATCATTTTGCAGAAAACTTCTGCAGAGGTTGACTTTCTCACAATGCAACTTTAAATCATAAGAACCCTGGATTTACCAACTAAAAGGAACTCGGTTGTCAACATCCCTTGTAAAACCCAAATTACCATGTATAGTTGAAGTATACTGACACCTTGTAGACAAACTGTTGCTGACTGCTACAATAAGATAATGCTACAGAACTTACAAAGGAACCTTTCTTCCCCCACTTTGAGCAGTGTCCTGTGTTCTAGCAATTAAACAGAAACCTGTTTATATGAGAACCTCTAGGTGATTCATATCTGGGGCTTACAAACCTGGTTTATTAGATCAAATATTCTTAAGGTAGATAGGTGGTCTTAAAACACAAAGGATAACTGCTCCCTTGATAAAATAAGCAATTATAAGTTGTAAGAGTAGGAAGGAAATCTTATTTTTACCACAAAGCACTTTACTAATGCACAAACTCAGAAAGTTACCAGGGACTTCAGATGAGGGCCATCTAGTTCATGTGTTGCCAGTTCAAAAAGATACATTTAAACAATTGCAGACCTGAAAACCTTTCTTTCCCCCCTCACTCCCTCCCCCTCCTCCTCTCTCTCCTCCTCCCTCCCTTCCCTCTTCTCTCTTACAGACAGCCATTATTAAAGTGGAACAATTATTACACACAGGAAATTTGTCCTACCTTAATAATTAATTTACACATCCTTGAGCAAAATCTATGACTTTCATTTAAAAATAAATAGATTAGTATTTTAATGTGACTTTGATGCTTTCCTCTAAGTAGAAAGTTTTCTTTAATTAATTTTTATTAGAGCAACTTACCGAAGGGAAAAATGATAAATTACTCTATATCAAGAGGCAGGTGTTCTTATACTGTTTTTTGGACCCTATTTTATGATATGTTTTTAGGTTATTATTTTAATTCAGTTAAGTTTTATTTACTCCTTATCACAGCATTTACAATGCTAACTTTTTTGGGGTCTTAAATTGCTTTTGTGTATATGCATGTATAAAGATGATAGGGAAATCTTAAGAATATAAGAAGAAATATGTATGAGATATGATGCCTATTCCTCCTTTTGCATTTATTTCTTGATGGGTATGTTATTGATTAACATGCATTTTCTATAAGTGTGTTACATGTGTTACAATATATGACTGTAAAAATTTATGAAGTATATTCTATGAATTCAGTCCATGAATGGAGATGAGGAAAACTACTAGAAACACACCTATATTGCAATTTCTAGAGAGTAACAACAACAACAACAACAACAAACAGCCCACAATATCTGGGGAAAAGCTTGTTAATGATAAAATAACATTACTGAATTTTGTCACTGCAAAATGCCCTCATAACCATGTTGTTAAAACCTACAAAATATGATAGTGCTTATAATGGAGGCTTTACGACTTTAGGTAACATTATTTACAGAAACGTGTGCCTTAAATCATTCCCAACATCTGAGTGATTTTATAAAATTGTGAAATTATTATTTAGATCAACATTATCTCTATGACTTTTCTAGTCAGTGAAAAGAAAGGTGAGGGATGTGAATAGGAATGAGACTCAAGAGAGACAAAATAAGGTAGATGAGACATGAAGCCAGTAAGAGAAAAGAGATGTAGGGTATGAGCAAAATGATGCTATGAAAGGAGGTGAAAAGTGGATCAGAAGAGCCTGGAGAGATGCTCAAAGAAATGAGACATGAATCAATGGAGACTTGGCTAAGGAGGATTGTCACTGAGGACTCATGACTTCTTAGCTCTTCTGGCTAAAGGGGGATGCAAGGAAAAAGTATATATATGTTCAGTGAGTGGAAACTCTTATATGCTATTCTGATTTGAGAAAAGAGATTCATCTTCATCTCCTGATGAATAAATTTCCATAATGTATTGTTCAATGGAAGGCCTATTTGTAATGGTGTCATTGGCAATTTTATTTTCCTACATAATAAGCATTTCTTTCTCTCTCTGTCAGTTAACTAAGAGAGAGTACAAGTCCTGACTTAGGATATTCTAATTTGAAATGCTTCCTACACTATTCCAGAAGATGCAAAATGGACCATTTTCAAATTGGTCATTTTCGAAGACCTTAATGTATTGCCACCAAGTGGTGTTTGGATTCATTCGGCTCAGGACATATTTTTATTAATGTGCACTGAAGAAAGGTGAATGAATAAAATACATACATGATTGTTTCTTTGAAAGTACTGAGAGTCATGAGAACTCTAGCAGTGCTTTATATTAACTATTTTGTTATTAGCTAATTTTCAAAATATTCAAACTTGTCTTCCCATAAAAGAAGTTGGAAAATAATACCTGCCTTAGCTACTAAAGAATAGTAAGACTAAAAAAAATCTTGACTATACATTGTTCTATTAAATAAATCAAGCTTTACATCACCGCAATTCCAAAGGGCTATGCAATATTTTTCCTTGATGCTTTTTTACCTCAGAAACTAATTGTAGGGAGATTTTTCTGAGGATTATTAAGAAAATGATGAAAAAAAAGACCCAAACCAAATGGGAAAAGTTATCTTGTTTTAGATCGTTTTTTTTCTCAAGCTAAGGCACTGTGATTTTTTTTTTTTAATTTCTTGTGCAGCAAAACTTGGAGTTTTTAACATCAGAGCAGGCAGATTCAGAAAGCAAATGTCTAAAAATCTCACTCTCATGCAATGGATTTTCCTTACTAAATTCTTCAAAGTTTAATGCAGCAGTAAAATATTGAATTTAAAAATTGGTATTCAGTAAATGTGAAAAATCAGCCAGCACATTTTAGTGTTATTTTTTTTTATCTTCTTAACTATATAAAAGTAACATTGTTTGATTTCATGATCAGCATTTCATTTGAGGATCAACTGATTGTTATTCAGTCATTTATGTATAGTTAAATGAATGATTAGAGAAACAAGAATGTATGATTAAGAAAACATTTAAATGTATTTGGAGACATGATTCAACATATATTCAAATGAGTAAAATTCAGTTTTTTAAATTAAAAATTTAAATGATCTAATTGTGGTTAATTGTTATTTTGACCATGTGAACAGAACATAAATGGGCATCCATGTTAGAATAACTTTATGTGAATTATGACTTTAAAACAATTTAAAACCACTTTCAAATACAAGAAATACAATTTTTGTAAGTACTCAATGATTTCGGCTTTGTATTCACACTCGATGACTTTATGGTTCATAATCCACACAGAATAGCAATTTACTTTGAAAATTGATTTTTTTTCATAGGAAAGTTATACAGAACCAAATTTTTGAAGAACTTGCATCACTTTCCTGGGCTAATATTTTGTATGACTTAACATTTACAGAAACAATAAGAAGATTTTAGAAATTATTCTGGGCAGTAAAGGCAGACATTTTATTTCATAGGATAATGAGGGGGTATTTGGATTGTCTATTAAAAGCAGTCTCTTTGTCGTCATTGCTGTTTTATTAGAAGAATGATGTCAAGATTATAATTAAAGCGATTTAGTCATGTGCCAGTGCACAGAATGTCCACATGCACATTCATTTTAAATGTACACTTCTGCATAACCAACAATTTTTGTATTTATCTAAATATCTGAGCTGGATTTAATATTTGTCCAAACACTCATTTATTAGGTGATGGATATTACATTAAAGAAATGATGCATGATATGATGGAGAATTTCTTTGGATATTTATGTGTAATATTACCGTCAATGTGTAGTATGCCAATAATTAGGAAGTGATGGTCTTCAGACATTAATGTTTTAATGTTCTTTAAGAAACCCTTAATACCTGTAGAAAATATTGTCTGAATTATTTGATGCTTTCTTAAGTAATCTTATTTTGTCTGAATGAAATCCCTACATGCTTTAAAAGTGCTTCTAGCAGGCAAATATAATTGTGAGAAACCTTAATCACAATATATTAGGTTTCATTTGGCAATCTAGATCTTCAGGGTCACTTTATGCAGTGCTGGTGCACTAAGAGATACAAATGATTTAGGTTTATCCACTCTACACGTTTCAAATATGTATTAAAACCACCCTAATTGACCAAAACTGAAAATATTGTTTTCAGAGAAAGGACATCAAACCTTTCCCTAAATCAAAACAATTAGGTATTAATGATATTCTTGTTGCATATTCAAAAGGTCTGTGGTAGCATTTTTTTTCCTCCTTTTCTTCCCTTTCGCCATCTCAACCTGCAAAACTCTTCACTGTCACTTCAGATCACGCAATTCTAAAAAAATAAAACAACGTTTAAACACATTTGCTTTGGAAAGGAAATTGAGCATTTGCACCCAATAAGCCTGATTGTGGAACTGCATGCAAATTGTGTTTTGATTTATCTCTTTTACACTTTTTTCCATTTGAATTGATCTTGCATTAATTTCACCAAGCGGCTCTGTGAGGCTGCAGATGTTGCCCTGTGTTTAATAAATCAATGAGACAGATCTGAATGAATCACTTCAGATGGATTCTCTGCTCGGTTTGATGTCTAGATGTTATTCTTAGCTTGTTATCATGACAGATGCATTAATGTTCCCATACACTGCCAGCAATGTCAAAGAGATCGAAGCTTTTAAAGTGGCAGCATCCCTTTTTCCATTTTCTGCTAGAACAACTAAATTCATTTTATTTTATGTAAGGATCAGAGAAAAATTTCAAATCAATCATGAGTTTCTTTATGAAAAAGATTCTTAATTTTCATGCTATATTAACTATTCCAAAATGGTGGAAATCAATATATTAAAACCTAAATACAGTGTAGCTACTTAAAAGTGCCCCCCACATTAATATTTAATCATGGTAGGAAAAATGAGAATAAGTAATATATGATTGGGACACACTGAAAATGTCACTATAAATAGAATAATGCTGTATCCAAATTGATTACAGAAGGGTGTTAGTTTTTAAATCCTTACTAATAAGCTTCTTGTTGGCTTAATGTAGCTGTAATATACTCTTACCAAGGGATTTAGAACTCCTTCAGGATTTAATATTTCTTTTTAGTAGGAAGAAGATAGCCTGTCCAATGTATATTCATCATTTCCTCACTTTGTAAAGCTGAAAATCTTAGAAAAGTTTATTTCAGTTATTTATATTCTGGGTAATTATTTGTAAATCATTCAGTAACAATAAATGCTACTTTTATAATTTAATTTCTCAAACTGTAGAAAAGCATAGGTACACCAAAAGGAACTTTATTATAACTCCAGTGAAATTTATTACCTACCTGCATTAAATATCATGGTGGCCATTCTTTGTATCATTTAACCCAAGGCTTCATTTTCTTGGTTTTAGGATAGGAACAGTTCTGTCAATTCTGTCAATTGTGAAATATTTTGAATTGCATGTTGTGGGTGTTATAACTTTTTAGTTAATCTCTGATATTTGAAAATACAAATTTTAAAAAGGAGATTCAATTTTTCTCTTGTTCAACTTTCTGAAGAATATATATTAAAATAAATTGGCTTTTAGAGGTAGTTCCTTTTTGCAGCATTTACAGTATTCTTTCATCATAATTTTGTTAACTTTATTGAATAGGAAAACAGGAAACAATGTTAATTGATACTGTTGAGGTCTCAAATTCTTCAGGAGAATTTTTATCTCCAAAGTTAGGCTAATTTGGGAAGCTTAGGATATATGCTATGATCTATAGTTTAGAGAGAAATTTATAATGAAGTTTAACAAAGTTATGTACAGGAGTTATTTTTTCAAATTTTGCTTTAAACATGCGAATGTTTTCATGATAATTTTTTGCCACATCTTTCTTTAGAGCTAAATTTATATATTAGAATTGGTGAAATTATTACATTGAGAATGTGAATATAATATAGCTAAATTGAATATAATATAGCTAAAGAGCAAATTGACATATTTATCACTACCTATAAGGATATCCTTAAAAGAGAACTGAATTTGTTACAAAAAAAAGCCCTTGAATTCATAATAATAATTTCTAAGGAGTAAATTTTAACTTTAGTAATATTCATTGCAAAACTTCATTCAGCCTAATATTGTGTATATTTTAGGCACTTAATTCACATTTGTTAAATGAATACAATCATGCACACACACACATTTATTCCTCACCAGAATTCTTTGCACAAATTGCCATTCCTTTGAAAAGCTAGGAAATAGTTACATAAGGTATGCAGTTATTAAAGACACTAATCTTGAAATTTTAATTCCATTATAAAACCATTTGTAATCATGCCATAAACTTTTCACAAATATACATATAAAGCTACCAAAATCTAATATAGGAAATTAGAATTTTGAACTGAAATATATCTTTAAAGAAAGGGTGACTTCTTGATATTTCCTTTTAGTGAAAACCCACAGAAGATACTCTAATATGAATAGGCAAGAATTAATAAATAAGACAAGCCTACTACCATAAAATCATTCTCAGCTATTTAGATTTATACTATTTGATATCAGCACCATCCCTAGTGACAGCTTACTTTTAATCATTCAAACAGAAAATGCATGTTTATCCAAAATGAGTTGGTAAGAAGAGGGTTTTCCTCCCTTCTATCTATAGCCTGTGAATAGAAACACAAATACCTAAGTATTATGATTTACTTTTTTCCTGGATAATCTCAAGACACATTCAGTGCAACATGAATTTACATGAAGTACCCCCCTCCACCCATTTAAAGGAATAACTTAGTTCTTTCAGGTGTAATTAATTTTGAAGAGTAAAATTTCCTTTCATCTAGGATCCCTGAGGTTTAAACTACTCATATATGTGTACTGTTTTGATCCATTAAGATTATTTGTTTTATTAGGGCAAATCGCGGTGAAAACTTTGTAATTATGCTACTGGAATAATATATATATATATATATATATATATATATATATATATATATATATAGTACAGGAAATTTTAAAAAATAATGAAACATGGTATTTTCATTGCTCTATCACCATTTTATTCTTAAACAAGTTGACTGCTTAATAGTGTATAATGTAGTGTGTATGTTAAGGTATAAAACATTCAATCACAATTGTGTCCAATGATCTTATCAGGTTGCTGGCAACTGTTAGCTGGTAACAGCATTTAGGCTACATTTAGTATAACTGCTATTTATGTGATGAGTTAAAAAGAAAAAAAGTAATATTGATCTGTCTCTGGATTAAAGTTTGAAATGGGCAACAGCCTGAACACAAAAGGCTTTTTTATGATTTCTCAGCTTGCCATTGATCTCCTAGTTTTATTGCATTCATTATTTATTAAAAGAATTTGCAAGCTAAACATAACGTTAAGCTAGTTTGCACACAGGGACCGCACTTAGGAAATTGAATGGAAATTGCATTAGAGATGAACATCTGTGCTATTTTTCCACTCATGTGTTTATGGGTTTGTATAAAAGGTGTATTGGATTAACAGTTATAACCATTATAGCTTACAGCAATATGTTAGAGTCTGAGCTTTTAGTTATTTTGGAAGAAGTCTGTCTCTCACTTATTTGTCTAAAAAAGCATAGTAATAGCATCACAAACAATATTGTGATAAATTTATTTTTTACTATATTTGTTAAATGCATTATCTACATTATGTATCAATTGTGAGATACTCTGCTGTATTGAAGTAAAAACATTTAAAAAATACATACGTAATTATCATTTAAGACTATTCTATCTCTTAATGGCTTTAGGTAGTAGGCTACATAGGTGCAATTTACATAGCACTTATTTTAAGAATGTTGAGTTTAGGGTCATATTAAAGCACACCAAATTCACAAAAACTATATAAAAACTTTAATGTGACCATCCATAAAATATTATTATATATGTATGTTAGGTCTTGATCCTTCTGGAAGGATAATAACGATATAGACACTGAAGACTTGCTTTATATAATACTATGAATAATAGGGTAGGATACTGTATGATATGGTTCCCCTCTTGAATTCAATCCAAGGAAATTTATTTACAAAAACTTGAGTACTTCAACTGAAACAGTTCTCCACAGGACATAAGTTAGACCCTCATGAATATCTTTTTTCCAGTGTTGTCTTTAATCTGTAGACATTTGGAAAACTCAATCTATCAATTTAATTATTGGAATTAAAATAAAATAAAAACCTCCTTACAATCATTTTGATCTTATGATTAGATTTGTCGTAACTCGTGTGTGTGTGTGTGTGTGTGTGTGTGTGTGTGTGTGTGTGTAGAGTATACTATGTGGTGCCAATGTTTTAGTTGCTGCAAACAGAATGAACACCACAGTCTCTTCTGTCATGGAGCTTACATTCTAGAACCATGCTGTCTTTAGCTTAGGGTACTTAAACCATATATCCCCTTTGTTATATTTGCTAAATTGTGAAATCTTTGTGATTACAAATTTTTTGCCAGATATCCATTGTTGAATACTTCAATTTCCTTTCTCATATCTGTCTTGTGTTATATCAGGAAATGACAGCTTTTTTTTAGTTTTTAGAATTATACCAGGAAGTTACAACTAAAAATAGAGTTATTGAGATATAAAACAAATTATTTTAGTTTTATGAATGTAGAGAATTACTCATGTTATAAATAAAATGCATATCAAGAGGAGATTGGAATAAAACAGGTATTTCTACTTAAGAATGGCTGTAGTTAATTGACTTTAGTATCTTTTCTCTGACATATATTTGCTGAGTCCTTATGATATGAGCCCTTAAAAATTCATAAAATTAGTCATTCTGTGAGACATGTTTTTGTAGTAAAATGTGCAACTGTGGATTAAAAAACATGTTTGTCCCCATGTAAAAAAGCTTTCTTCCATTTTTTTTCTTCCATTTGTGTTAGTTTTAAATAGATCCTCAAGCTTAGAGTTTGATTTGCTTTGCAAGATTATTTGCAAACATGTATAATTAAATGTTGAATATTAACATTAAGCCTGCTGCTTTGAAAATAGCCTGTGATCTGCTAAACTTCTAAATTTATTTTGTAAAAAAATTTATGAGTAGCCTCTAGGTTTTTATTTGAGGAAGACAGAAGGGGAATTTTTTCATAGAAAAAAATTTACTGCATAGTACATTTTATGTATAGTACACAAGTTTTAGGTCTCATTTTATAAGCCAATTAGACTATTCAGTTTGAACATACACACACACTATGTATGTATGTATATATATAATGTTAACTGATAATATATGAATATACATATTCATATATAATATATTATAAACATGTATACATATATGTATAACGTATTCTCCAAGTCATTTCATTTGTCACTTCATTTCAACAAATATTTAATAAGTACATACTACTCATCTGTACAAGCATACTTATCAAGGGGAAAGTAGTGATCTTAAGAACTATCCAAATTCTTATTTTTCTTATTTCCAGATTACATAGGTAGAGTTTTATTGTTATGTGGTTAACTCTCAGCTAACCTACATTAATGCAAGGAACAGCAAATGATGTACGCAGTTCAAAATTATGGAAAATTAAAGTAACATTAATTAGACTTTGCAGCACATTTAAAAACGTTTATGACATATTTACCTGTCTAAATATATTTTGCTTATTCTACTATTAAATTGTATTTATATTTTATGAGTATTCACTGGTGGGAAGGAGAGATAACTCAGAAACATGCTGAGGTTGAATTAAATCTGAAATTAAATGCTCCATATAGAAAATATCTAAAGTGAATAAAGTATAAGCAGACATAGAACTTATATGTTATAGCTAACAGCAGTGCACTGGATCATGTTAGTGAGTAACTAAAGTAGTATATTTTGCTTGAATTTATTCTTATGTTGTCTATGGAAATATCTGTATACTTGATGGATATTGTAGTCATTACAGCTATTAGCAGATCAAAAACTGGAAAACTGCATAAAGCCAGTTGTTGATTTTAACATGCTTTCCTGTATTTAGGTCCCCTAAATAACCATCTTCCACAAGCTAAACAAGCATTTGTTGACAGAGAAAACATGGCTTTTGGGTTAAAACACATTGATGAGTATAGCTCTAAGTCATTTTTTGTGAAGTGTTCCTATTCTATGATGAGAATATTTAATCGATTTTCAGCTTGCAGTTTTAAAAAAATGGAACATTATAATCTTAATGCCAGTCATGTCCTGCCAGTCATGTCCTGCAAGAATGGTCATTTTGATGATGCTCACATGTTGAACACCTTGACCTCTGAAGAGGGTAGTAACTGCTCCAGAGCTTAGTTGATATGAGTACATTTGGTATATCCACTTTCCTATGTTTGCAGTTGTTTTGGATTTGTCCTTGTCATACTAAAAGACTGGCAGGTTTTTGTTATTTTAGGGACATGTTCTTTTTCATAAGGTTGTGTGATGTTCACATAATCTCCATGTTGCCAGAGTCTAAAGCTTTTCTTATTATTTACAATTTATTCCCATTGAACTGAATGATTGCTCTTCTGTGTATTGTTTCTTTTTCAAGAGTGCTTTCAGTTTTTAAATGTAAATAAAACTCAAGGAATCCCCCTTTTAGATATTTTTTCTGTATTAGTGGTAAAAATGTAAAAGTATTTGTCTTATGGATTCACGTTCCATCAAAGAAGGCACAGTGGAGCTCAATAGTTTACAGTTTTCTGTCCAATTAGGAAGGCTCTTTTTTTTTTAAGATTTTATTATTTTTAAACAATCAGTACACCCAATGTGGGGCTTGAACCCACAACCTTGAGATCAAGAGTCTCATGTTCCACTGACTGAGCCAGCCAGATGCCCCAATTAAGAAGGCTCTTGATTTAAAGATAGGAGGACCGTAATTTGGCTAATGTTAACATTGATACAGTTCCATTTGGGCATGGACAAAGGAATGAAGCTAAATAAGGGTGGAGAAAACTTGATGAGAAAATATTTCTCGTGGAAATATTGAATGGATCAGGAACTAGCTGATAGATGAGAGGTAGGCAGTATAGTGTGGACTGATAAGGCCTTTCACGACAGAGTTTTTAAATGAATTATCCCTTTTAATTGCATTCATTTTATTTTAGTGGTTATTTTAAGCAAATTCATGAACAGGCACAGAAAACATAAAAAATATTAGCTGTAAATAAAAATATAAACACTAAAGGCAAATGTGGAAATATTATTCCATTTGAGGTGAGCTGGTGGCATTTGAAACCATAACAGAATATTTGAATACATCTTTTCACTAAAATATTTGTTTACTATGCTAGTAAATATTAATTTAATTTCTGAAATATTTTATATAGCATCCATTTATATTTCTTCTGTAAGTTCCATTATTATTACTGGTCTGTTAACCTGATTTTAGCTTGCCATAGCACATTTTTAAAACACATGTTGACAGTGAATTTTTTTAAAAGGGTTACATTTTGCCTTTGGGTATGTGTGTGAAGTTTTTATTGTATTCAATAGTAACTAAGTGTGCATTTTAGGAAGTAGTTTGAACCACTGCATTCAAGATTATTTAATGAACATTAAAATTTGAATTAAAGAACATCAAAGTGGCATTTTTGTCATTCTTGTATTTAATAAGTACAGTAAAGTTTAAATACTTCCTTCATGCCTTCTGCCTGAAAATATATCTGGAAGCTTAAAATTACTAGCTAAGTATAATAGTAAAAACTTTACATGTATATACTGGTACATAATTTATATAGTGCTTTCATATATGTTAGCTCATTTAATCTGATCATTAGAATAGTCTGCTTTTACAATTTTGTTTTGAAATTTCTAAATTTTTATAAACAAATGGCTGATCATTTTACGACATGGTACTTCTGGGGATCACTTAATCTCATTTAGATTTTTTTCACTCAATGCTAAATCAGCATCATCTATAGTTATAATGAAACTTATAATGCTTCCGGGGAACAATAGTACCTTATGTTTGTGCAGAAGCTCACAGGCTACAAAGCTTGTTCATACACTATCTGCATTTATCCTCACAGCAACTCAATGAGGCAGGTCACCTGATCATGAATTTAGGTGAGAAAATTGAAATGTGGGCAAGAAAAGTAAATTGCTGAAGGCCATATAATCTAGTACAGGCAGAACCAGTTCTTGAATCTAAGTCTTCTGTTGTACCCCCTCTGGTACGCTTTGCTCTGGATACTGTCTCTGAAATGGTTAAGTCTTTTTTTTTTTTTAAGATTTTATTTATTTATTTGACAGAGAGAGAGATAACGAGAGCAGGAACACAAGCAGGGGGAGTGGGAGAGGGAGAAGCAGGCTTCCCGCCGAGCAGGGAGCCCGATGTGGGACTTGATCCCAGGACCCTGGGATCATGACCTGAGCTGAAGGCAGATGCTTAACGACTGAGCCACCCAGGCACCCTGAAATGGTTAAGTCTTGATAGATGGATATGAGCAAACAAGTTTAGTTAGGTGGTGGATTGTTCCAGTTATCCTCAGAATTATGGAAAAACGAGGAATGGAAATTAGAGATAAGCAAACTAGTAAGAGAGACAAGCAGTACACAGGAAATTCCCTAGAATGTCTTCAGGTTACATGCCCTGAGAGATGCTGCCTTTTAATGATGATGTTTTCAGAAATATAGTAACTAAACTCTAGGTGGTGACTCAATTCCATATGTACGTACAGGAAGGTTTTGGGAACCAACAAAAACTTAACATTTTGAATGGAAAAGTGAAAGGAATAATAATAAGTCAAGAAAGTGTATAGAGATGACAGTAGTTCATCAAAGCATAATATTGAAGGAATTTATGAAATTGGGACCTAGGGGCACCTGGATGGCATCTGCCTTCGGCTCAGGTCATGATCCCAGGGTCCTGGGATCAAGTCCCACATCAAGCTCTCTGCTCAGTGGGAAGCCTGCTTCTCCCTCTCCCTCTGCCTGCCACTCTGCCTACTTGTGCTCTCTCTCTCTCTGTCAAATTAATAAATAAAATCTTAAAAAAATAAAGTTCCCTGCTCTTGGGAAGGGGGTCATATTCTAGGGTATGGTAGTGTGGATGGAGGAAGACAATAAACAATATGCATAATAAAGAAGTCAATTATATTGTACAAAGGTGGTAAGTGCTATGGAAAAAAATAAAGTAGAGTAAGGCAAAGGTATGGGGGGAATTGGAGCTGGTTGCAGTTTTAAATAGAATGGGTATTATAGCCCTCGTTGAAAATGTGAGCTTTGTTCACAGACTTGAAAGAGAGGGAAGTTAGTTAAGCCACATCTGGGGAAAGAGTGTCCTAGGCTGAGAAAACAGTTTGATCAAAAGCCCTAAAGCAGGAGCATGCCTAGCAGTTTTGAGGAACAGTAAGGAGGCTAGTGAGGCTGGAGTGGAATGAGTTGAGGGAAAGAATAGTAGGAATAAGATTATAATGGTAATGTTGGTGGGGGTCATATAGGGCCTTTTAAGCAATTTTTAAAAAAAAATTTTGAATGAAATGAGGAGTTACTGCAGGGTTTTGAGCAAGGCTGTAACAGGATTTGACTTAGGTTTTTAAAGGATCATTCTGGCCGCAGGTTGAGAATAGGCTTAATTAAAGTGGGGCAAGAATAGAGGCAGTCAGGTTGCTATTGCACTGAACTGGGAGAGACATGGTGGTGGTTTAGACCGTAGTGGTAGTGTAGGGGTAGTAAGAATTAGATTCTGGGTAGGTTTTGAAGGTAAAATCAATAGGACTTCCTGATGGATTAGACACTGAGTGTGAGAGAAAGAAAACAGTCATGAATAACTCCAAGGTTTTGGTATGAGCAACTGAGAATATTAGGTTTCCATCATTTCAGGAGGGGAAGACTGTAGGTGGAGCAGATTTGGGGAGAAAGTGCAGGAGTTCAGTTTTATATTTGTTAGTTTTTAGATATCTTTTTGCCTTTTCAGCAGAGATGTAGAGTGGTCATTGGATAAAGAAGTTTGGTATTTGGAAGAGACATCTGGACAGGAGATATAAATTTAGGACAGGAGTGATTGTAAATAGAAAAGAGGAGAGTTTCAAAGACTGAGTCCTGAGTCACATCAAGTCAAAGATGATGAAGAAGAGGAGGAATCAGCAAAAGCCTGAGAAAGAAAATCCAGTGAAATAGGACAAAAAAAAAAAAAAGAAAAAGAAAAAGAAAAAGAAAAAAAACAAAAAAACAAAAACACAAGAGAGAATGGTGTCCCGAAGCTAAGCAAAGGAAGTATATCAAAAAAGAAGGAGTGATTAACCATATCAAATACTGCCAATCAGCAAAAAACCATGAAGACAAAAAAAATGGCCATTAGATATGACAGTGGAAGTCATTGGTGATCTTGAGAGCAGTATGGGTGGAAAAATATGATGAAAATTCTGGGTGACATGTTGTTTAAGAGAGACTAGAAGGAGAGGAATTAGAGACAGAGTATAGACAGCTCTTTCCAGGGATTTGTGGCAAAGATAGCATAGAACTCAAGGTGGGAGGGAGTAGCTTGAAAGCAGGGATCAAGAGGTTATTATATTTTATTAAGATGGAAGACATAACAGCATTGTGCAGTCAGCAGTTTTCCACTAGAAATGTTTATTTTTTTTTTTTGTTTTTGTATTAGGTTTCTTTTTTCACATTTAAAAAAAATTTTATTATGTTATGTTAATCGCCATACATTACATCATTAGTTTTTGATGTAGGGTTCCATGATTCATTGTTTGCATGTAACACCCAGTGCTCCATGTAGAACGTGCCCTCTTTAATATCCATCACCAGGTTAACCCATCTTCCTGTCCCCCTCCCCTCTAGAACCCTCAGTTTTTTTCTCAGAGTCCATAGTCTCTCATGGTTCCTCTATCCCTCCGACTTCCCCCCTTCATTTTTCCCTTCCTACTATCTTCTTCTTTTTTTTTTAACATATAATGTATTATTTGTTTCAGAGGTACAGGTCTGTGATTCAACAGTCTTACACAATTCACAGCACTCACCATAGCACATACCCTCCCCAATGTCTATCACCCAGCCACCCCATGCCTCCCACCCCCCAT
>NW_023270513.1:16406417-16518109 GCF_011800145.1 Mirounga leonina
TCAGTTTGTTTCCTGAGATTTAAGAATTCCTCATATCAGTGAGATCAGATGATACATGTCTTTCTCTGATTGACTTATTTCGCTCAGCATAATACCCTCCAGTTCCATCCATGCCATTGCAAATGGCAAGATTTCATTCTTTTTGATGGCTGGATAATATTCCATTGTGTATATATATATATATATATATATATATATATATATATATATATATCACATCTTCTTTCTCCATTCATCTGTTGATGGACATCTTGGCTCTTTCCACAGTTTGGCTATTGTGGACATTGCTGCTATAAACTTTGGGGTGCACATACCCCTTCGGATCCCTATATTTGTATCTTTGGGGTAAATACCCAGTAGTGCAATTGCTGAATCGTATGGTAGCTCTATTTTCAACTTTTTGAGAAACCTCCATACTGGTTTCCAGAGTGGCTGCACCAGCTTGCATCCCCACCAACAGTGTAGGAGGGTTCCCCTTTCTCCGCATCCCCGCCAACATCTGTCATTTCCTGACTTGTTAAATTTAGCCATTCTGACTGGTTAAAAATTTCTGTAGGAAAGAGAGAGGAGTATTGCTGAAGTGATATTCTTGAATTGGAGAGAGTGGATAGGTTCCAGTGCATAAGTGAAGTCATCAGGTTTGGATAAGAGCAAAATTAGTGCATCTCCAGATGGGAAGCCTGAGTATGTAAATGGAGATTCTGGTTGATCTGGTATGTGGACTCTATGGAAGTCCTCTTCTATTAGTTTGGGAGGACTGGAAAGGAAGTGTTGGAGGTTTGAGGAGAAGAAGAAAGTGTAAAATAGCCATCTAGTTGAGGAGAGTGAACTATTTAAAGAGGTTAATATGATTCCCAGGCAACATCAAAAACCTTTTGATGTTTATGATCATAAATTCAAAATGGTTAGTGTGGTTGTGTGTTTTAATTCCACTTATGCAGAGCTGCACTGGTACTGGTGCAAAGTAGGCAAAAATTGGATTTAATAAGATTTACGGTTTTGCTAAGTGGTATGAGTATAACAAAACCAGAGGGGGCAAGGGAGTTGAAGGTTTTTGCAAAAAGCAATTATAATGGATGACAGTGCATTTTAAACTGCTAAGGAAAAAAGAGGACATCAAGGATGTGAGAGACAATGAAAAGATGGTAGTGTCCATGAATTGGAGGTTCCAAGAAAAGGTCAAAGGATTGTTGCAGTGGGAGTACTACAAGGTGTGAACCAGAGAGAAGTAGTGAGGGTCAGAGTAGGATGCACAAAATTAAAAATATGGAACTGTTGCAGTTACTGGTAAATTATGAAGTTTAGGGTATGACCATGGGCATTAGTGGCTGAAGTAAAGAGGGCAAGATATTTAGAGGAGAGGAGGTCAAGAAATTAAAAGATCAAAATTTAAAAAGTATTCCTCATTCACTATATTACGAAAGTTTGAATATTTACTCTAACAATCCCCATTTTGCCATGAGAATGCTGTGCTTTAGTTAAACTGTCTTGAAGAATATGGTGAAAAATAACATTTTCTAAATAATTTAAATAATGTTTGGCTTATTTTATCTATTTTTAACATTTTTTACAATAGATAATGCACTTCATTTTTATTATGAACTGAGTTTTTTCCCCCAAGTTTTTATTTGAATCCCAGCTAGTTAACATACAGAGCAATATTACTTTCAGGTGTAGAATTTAGTGATTGATCACTTACATACATCACCCAGTGCTCATCACAAGTGCCCTCCTTAATACCCATCACATATTTTTTTAAAGATTTTATTTATTTGAGAGAGAGAGAGAGAGCACAATCATGGGGAATGGCAGGCAGAGGGAGAGGGAGAAGCAGGCT
Source organism: Mirounga leonina (assembly GCF_011800145.1). Lineage (NCBI taxonomy): Eukaryota > Metazoa > Chordata > Mammalia > Carnivora > Phocidae > Mirounga > Mirounga leonina. The sequence continues at coordinate 16,408,255 of NW_023270513.1, forward strand.
CCCCGCCAAGCAAGGAGCCTGACGTGGGGCTCAATCCCAGGACATTGGGATCATGACCTGAGCCGAAGGCAGTCCCTTAACCGACTGAGCCACCCAGGCGCCCCTACCTATCACCTATTTAACCCATCCTCCCATTCACTTCCCCTCTGGTAACCAGTTTGTTCTCTCTAGTAAAGAGTCTGTTTCTTGGTTTGCCTCTTTTTTCCCCTATGTTCATCTCTTTTGTTTCTTAAATTTCCACATGTGAGTGAAATCATATGGTATTTGTCTTTCTCTGACTGACTTATTTCGCTTAGCATAATACCTTCTAGTTCCATCCATCTCATTGCAAATGGAAAGATTTCATTCTTCTTGATGGCTGAGTAGTATTCCATGGTGTGTGTGTGTGTGTGTGTGTGTTTGTGTGTGTGTGTACACTCTTTATCCATTTATCAGTTGATGGACATTTGGGCTCTTTCCATAATTTGGCTTTTGTTGATAATGCTGCTATAAACATCAGGGTGGATGTATCCCCTTCAATCAGTATTTTTGTATCCTTGGGGTAAATACCTAGTAGTACAATTGCTGGAACTTAGGGTAGTTCTATTTTTAACTTTTGGAGGAACCTCCATACTGTTTTCCAGAATGGCTGCCCAGTTCACATTCCCACAAACAGTGAAGGACGTTTCCCCTTTCTCTGCATCTTTGCCAACACCTGTTGTTTCCTATGTTGTTAATTTTAGCAATGAACTAAGGTTTTTTTTTTTTTTTTCTTATTATGTTATGTTAGTCACCATACAATACATCATTAGTTTTTGATGTGGTGATCCACGATCCATTGTTTTCGTATAACACCCAGTGCTCCATGCAGAACGTGCCCTCCTTAATACCCATCACCGGGCTAACCCATTCCCCCACACCCCTCCCCTCTAAAACCCTGCTTGTTTCGCAGAGTCCATAGTCTCTCATGGTTCATCTCTCCCTCCGATTCCCCCCCTTTTTTCCCTTCCTTCTCCTAATGTCCTCCATGCTATTCCTAATGTTCTGCAAATAAGTGAAACCATATGATAATTGACTTTCTCTGCTTGACTTATTTCACTTAGCATAATCTCCTCCAGTCCCATCCATGTTGATGAAAACTTGGGTATTCATCCTTTCTGATGGCTGAGTAATATTCCATTGTATATATGGGCCACATCTTCTTTATCCATTAGTCTGTTGAAGGGCATCTCAGCTCTTTCCACAGTTTAGCTATTGTGGACATTGCTGCTATGAACATTGGGGTGCATATGGCCCTTCTTTTCACTACATCTGTGTCTTTGGGGTAAATACCAGGAGTGCAATTGCTGGGTCATAGGGTAACTTTATTTTTAATTTTTTGAGGACCCTCCACACTGTTTTCCAAAGTGGCTGTACCAACTTGCATTCCCACCAACAGTGTAAGAGGCTTCCCCTTTCTCCACAAACTCTCCAACATTTGTTGTTTCTTTCCCTGTCCATTTTTGCCATTCTAACTGGTGTAAGGTGGTATCTCAATGTGGTTTTGATTTGAATTTTCATGATGGCGAATGAAGATGAACATTTGTTCATGTGTCTGTTAGCCATTTGTATGTCTTCTTCAGAGAAGTGTCTTTTCATGTCTTCTGCCCATTTTTTGACTTGATTATTTGTTTTTTGGGTGTTGAGTTTGAGAAGTTCTTTATAGAACTTGGATACCAGTCCTTTATCTGTAGTGTCATTTTCAAATATCTTCTCCCATTCTGTGGGTTGCCTCTTTGTTTTGTTGACTGTTTCCTTTGCTGTGCGGAAGCTTTTGATCTTGATGAAGTCCCAAAAGTTCATTTTTGCTTTTGTTTCACTAGCTTTTGGAGATGTACTTGAAAGAAGTTGCTGTGGCCGACGTCAAAGAGGTTACTGCCTATGCTCTCCTCTAGGATTTTGATGGATTCCTGTCTCACATTGAGGTCTTTCATCCATTTTGAGTTTATCTTGTGTATGGTGTTAGAGAATGGTCGAGTTTCATTCTTCTGCATGTGGTTGTCCAATTTTCCCAGCACCATTTATTGAAGAGACTGTCTTTTTTCCATTGCATATTTTTTCCTGCTTTGTCGAAGATTATTTGACCATAGAGTTGAGGGTCCATATCTGGGTTCTCTATTCTGTTCCATTGGTCTATATGTCTGTTTTTGTGCCAGTACCATGCTGTCTTGGTGATCTCAGCTTTGTAATATAGCTTGAAATCGGGCAATGTGATGCCCCCAGCTTTGTTTTTCTTTTTCAATATTTCCTTGGCGATTCTGGGTCTTTTCTGATTCCATACAAATTTTAGGATTGTTTGTTCCAGCACTTTGAAAAATGTCATTGGAATTTTGATCGGGATGGCATTGAAGGTACAGATTTCTCTGGGTAGCATAGAGATTTTAACAATGTTTATTCTTCCGATCTTTGAGCATGGAATATTTTTCCAACTTTTTGTGTCTTCTTCAATTTCTTTCATGAGTGTTCTATAGTTCCTAGAGTATGGATCCTTTACCTCTTTGGTTAGGTTTATTCCGAGGTATCTTATGGCTTTTGGTGCTATTGTAAATGGAATCGTCTCTCTAATTTCTCTTTCTACAGTTAAGTTGTTAGTGTATAAGAAAGCAACTGATTTCTGTGCATTGATTTTTATATCCTGCCACATTACTGAATTGCTGTATGAGTTCTAGCATTTGGGGGGTGGAGTCTTTTGGGTTTTCCACATAAAGTATCATGTCACCTGCGAAAAGAGTTTTACTTCTTCTTTTTTTTTTTTTAAAGATTTTATTTATTTACTTTAAGAGACAGAGAGAGAGTGAGAGAGCACGAGATAGCGGAGGGTGAGAGGGAGAAGCAGACTCCCTACTGAGCAGGGAGCCAGATGCAGGACTCGATCCTGGGCCTCTGGGATCATGACCTGAGCCAAAGGCAGTCACTTAACCAACTGTGCCACCCAGTCACCCCAGAGAGTTTTACTTCTTCTTTGCCAATTTGAATACTTTTTATTTCTTTTTGTTGTCTGTTTGCAGTTGCTAGGACTTTTAGTACTATGTTGAACAATAGTGGCGAGAGTGGGCATCCTTGACCTGTTCCTGATCTTAAGGGAAAGGCTCTCAGCTTTTCTCCATTGAGGATGATATTTGCTGTGGGTTTTTCATAGATGGATCTTATGAACTTGAGGAATGTTCCCTCTGTTCCTATACTCTGAAGAGTTTTAACCAGGAAAGGATGCTGAATTTTGTCAAATGCTTTTTCTGCATCAATTGAGAGGACCATATGGTTCTTCTCTCTCCTTTTATTAATGTGTCCTATCACATTGATTGATTTGCGAATGTGGAACCACCCTTGCATCCCAGGGATAAATCCCACTTGGTCATGGTGGATGATCCTTTTGATGTATTGCTGGATCCTTTTAGCTAGGATTTTGTTGAAGATTTTGGGATCCATATTCATCAGGGATATGGGACTGAAATTCTCCTTTTTGATGGGGTTTTTCTTGGTTTGGGGATCAAGGTAATGTTGACCTCATAGAATGAGTCTGGAAGCTTTCCTTCTGTTTCCATTTTCTGAAACAGCTTCAGTAGAATAGGTATTATTTCTTCTTTGAATGTTTGGTAGAATTCCTCAGGGAATCCATCAGGCCCTGGACTCTTATTTTTTGGGAGGTTTTTGATCACTGCTTCAATCTTGTTAGTGGTTATTGGCCTATTCAGGTTGTCAATTTCTTCCTGTTTCATTCTTGGCAGCCTATAGGTTTCCAGGAAGGCATCAATTTCATCCAGATTGCTCAGGTTATTGGCATATAGTTGTTGATAATAATTTCTCATAATTGTTTCTATTTCCTTGGTGTTAGTCATAATCTCTCCCCTTTCATTCATAATTTTATTAATTTGGGTCCTTTCTCTTTTCTTTTGGATAAGTCTGGCCAGTGGTTTATCAATCTTGTTAATTCTTTCAAAGAACCAGCTTCTAGTTTTGTTGATCTGATCTACCGTGTTTCTGGTTTCTAATTCATTGATCTCTGCTCTAATCTTAATTATTTCTCTTCTAATGCATGGCTTAGGCATCGTTTGTTGCTTTTTCTCTAGTTCTTTACGGTGTAGATTTAGTTGGTGAATTCAGGATTTTTTGATTTTTAAAAAAAATATTTTATTTATTTATTTGATAGAGACAGACACAGCAAGAGAGGGAACACAAGCGGGGGGAGTGGGAGAGGGAGAAGCATGCTTCCCGTCCGCAGGGAGCCCGATGTGGGGCTCAATCCCAGGACCCTGGGATCATGACCTGAGCTGAAGGCAGATGCTTAACGACTGAGCAACCCAGATGCCCTGGGATTTTTCTATTTTTTTGAATGAGGCTTGGATGGCTATGTATTTCCCCCTTAGGACCAACTTTGCAGTATCCCATAGGTTTTGGACTGAAGTGTTTTTGTTCTCATTGGTTTCCATGAATTGTTTAAGTTCTTCTTTGATTTCCTGGTTGACCCAAACATTCTTGAGCTGAGTGGTCTTTAGCTTCCAAGTGTTTGAATTTCTTCCAGATTTTTTGTTGTGATTGAGTTCCAGTTTTAAAGCATTGCAGTCTGAGAATATACAGGGAATAATCTCGGTCTTTTGGTATTGGAGGAGTCCTGATTTGTGACCCAGTATGTGGTCTATTCTGGAGAAAGTTCCATGTGCGCTCGAGAAGAAGGAGTATTCTGTTGTTTTTGGATGGAATGTTCTGTATGTATCTATGAGGTCCCTGTGGTCCAGTGTATCATTCAAAGCTCTTGTTTCTTTGTTGATTTTCTGCTTAGATGATCTGTACATTGCTGAGAGTGGAGTATTGAGGTCTCCTACAATTAATGTATTGTTATCAATATGACTCTTTATTTTAGTTAACAGTTGGCTTATGTAGATGGCTGCTCCCATGTTGGGGGCATAGATATTTACAATTTTTAGATCTTCTTGTTGGATAGACCCTTTAAGAATGACATAGTGTCTTTCTGGGTCTCTTACTACAGACTTTAGTTTAAAATCTAATTTGTTTGATATAAGAATTGCTACCCCAGCTTTCTTTTGAGGTCCGCTGGCATGGAAGATGGATCTCCATCCCTTCACTTTCAGTGTGGATGTATCTTTAGGTTCAGAATGAGTCTCTTGTAGACAGCATATGGATGGGTCCTGTCTTTTTATCCAATCTGTAACCCTGTGCTGTTTTATTTGAGCATTTAGACCATTCACGTTGAGAGTGATTATTGAAAGATATGAATTAATTGTCATCATGTTGCCTGTGAAGACCTGTTTTTATAGATTGTCCCTGTAAATTTCTGTTGTATATCACTCTTAGGGTCTTTCTCCTTTTATAGAACCCCCCTTAATATTTCTTGCAGGGCTGGCTTAGTGGTCACATATTCTTTCAGTTTCTGCCAGTCTTGGAAGCTCTGCATCTCTCCATCCATTCTAAATGCTAGCCTTGCTGGATAAAGTATTCTTGGCTGCATGTTCTTCTCGTTTAGTACCCTGAATTTGTCTTGCCAGGCCTTTCTGGCTTGCCAGGTCTCTGTGGATAGGTCGGATGTTATTCTGATATTCCTCCCTCTGTACTTAAGGAATCTCTTCCCCCTAACTGACTTTTAGATGGTTTCCTTGGTTCTAAGATTTGAGAGTTTTACTATTACATGCCGGGGTGTTGGCCTGTTTTCCTTGATCTTGGGAGGGGTCCCCTCTGCCTCTAGGACAGAAATATTTGTTTCATTCCCCAGATTGGGGAAGTTCTCAGCTATGTTTTACTCAAGTATATCTTCTAGTCCTCTCTCTCTCTCTACCCCCTCCGGGATTCCAATAATTCTGACATTGGAACACTTCATGGTGTCACTTATTTCTCTGATTCTATTTTCATGGATTCTGAGTTGTTTTTCCTTGGCCTCCTCTTTCCCTTTTTATCTATTAAATTGTCTTCCAGGTCACTAATTCGTTCTTCTGCCTCACTTACCCTAGCTGTTAGATTATCTAGATTAGATGGGTTCTCATTGATAGCATTTTTAAGTTCTGCCAATTCAGCTTTCATTTCTGCCCTTAGAGACTCTATGTTGCCAATTGATTTCTCCATTCTAGCGATTGTCTTCACAACTGCTAGCCTGAATTCCTTCTCCAACATCTTGGTTATATCTGCATCCATTTGTAAATCTTCTGCATAAGTCATAATCCCTGAGTCTTTCCTATTTTGGGGGTTCCTCCTCCTAGTCATTCTATTGAGGGGTGGTTGAGGGAATGTATAGAGTCCAAATTATTGATCAGAACTCAAGCAAGGTGCACCTGTTTTCTAGGGACCTTAGGGTTGCTGACCTCTTGTTTTCCCAGCCTGTCTTCTGGGGAAGGGGCCTGCCATGCTGTTACCCACACAACCCTGTTTGGGCAGATTTGCCCTGCCTCTGTGGGGGGAATGGGCTTAGTGGGAACTGGTGTTTTGTAGCTTTTTTTCTCTGGCGGCTTTCCCTGGTGGCTTTCCGTGTCTCTTCTGAGAGTCAGAGCAGAAGAGGCCCTTTCCAACCCTCTGCCTCAGAGCAGAGAGATCGCAGTCTGTTCTTCAGTGAGCTCTCCAGGCCACACTATTTCCGTTTCTGTCTGTGCTGCTATAAACTGCAGCGTCCTCGGTTGTGTGCCCCTCCGCAGTGCTTCCAGTCTTCGCCTCCAGGTCAGGGCACATCTCTGCCCTTTGTGCTTCTAAAACCACCAGCCGCCCCCAATTCACAGGCCCCACCACTCTGGTTTCCTTTCGGAGGGCTGCCCTAAGGTCCTTTCCCAGCTGCTACTGCTCTGCATGTCTATGCCCTGTCTGCATCGTGGGAGGCCTTTGCTCACTGGCGGTTTTGGATCCCCATGGCCAGGCTCTCTCCTGCTGCCATTTATCCTCCGATATGTGCCCACAGAATCATGGCTCCCCGCTTTGTATCTCGAAACCAACCACCTGTGATCTTCTGTTTGTAGAGATCCAGATCTTCTTACATCTCAGGCTGGTTTCGTGGGTGCTCAGAGCGGTCTGGTAGATACCTGGTAGTTCAATCCTGGGGACCAGTTGTAATAGGGTTTCCTACTCCTCCGCCATCTTTTCCCAATCCCATCTGAACTGAGTTTTATATCAGGAACATTATCAGTCTCAGGAAGTGTGTTTGTTAATATTATTATGTCATATATTCATGAAGAGTAAATTAATTTCCCACTTTCATTTCAGTACATTGGTATTCTATAAACAGAATACTAAAAATCTGGTAGGTACAGCACAGAACTAGTAGTCATATTTCTTTACCTGTAGATGGTTCATAATGCATTCAAAGTTGCAGAAACCCAATCAATATATATTTCTGACAACTGCTATTCTCTGATTCATGCATTATTTACCTCATATGAAAGCTACTTAAACAGCTCTTGCTGTAGTCACCACTTCTCCTAACTATTCTTTGACTACTGGTTAGATTTCTATGACATTGCAGGTTTGGTGATGAAGAAATAGTTAAGCTTTAAATCAGGTGCTCATGTGAAATCATTGCAGAGTAAAGCTAAGAAGTTGGTGTTCTCAATAGCAATTCCTTGTTAATTACCTGGGAAATGAATTTTCTCTGGTGAAGTTTGCCCAGACATTCACTTGGCATTTTAGTAAAGTGGTTGGGAAGAAGGGTTTGGTCAGCATTTGCAAACTCCCATTAGATTCTGTCACTGATTCTGAGTGAGTTTTAATTTCTACAGCTGGAGAAAAGCAAGGGAAGCCAGATGTAGTAACATCTGCTACTAAGACTCTTGTTTAGGGAAAAAAAAAACAAAAAACGTTCCATTGTTAAAAATTGATTTTAGCTCTGTTGGTTTGATTTGAAATATCTTGTTTCCCTTCTTTATGTAGCACTGAGAAGAGACATGTACATACACTAGAAACTGGATTATCTCAATCAGGATATGCTGTCCAAAGTGTTGTAGAAGGACTGTTTTAGGCACTATGACCCTAGGATCTATTATACAAAAGCAAAGCAGAGGAACAAGTGATAACTCATCCTCTCTAATATTTCAAATTTGGTGAGATTAAACTTCAAATGAACATTTTATCCAAGCATGAATCATTGACAGGTTTGTTAAAACTGAATGGAAGTGAACTGATGTAATATAACCTGCCTAAGGAACATGATAGCAGAAAACATTAAGGTTGAGATTCCAAGAGGAATTTTCTCTACTCAATAATTGAAAACGATCTTTAAAGATCTAGCTGAAGTCTTACCTCCTCTATGAGGACTTCCCTTATCCCCTGCGGTGATCTCTTGCTTCTCTGAAATTTTATCTGCAGATAGCTTTCCTCCTGCTCCTGTTCTTTCTCCAAATTGTTAAGTTTTAAGCCATATATGTTTTCTCTTTCTCCCAACTACTTTCTAAATTCCTCAAGTTCAGGAACAGTCTGATGTGTGTCATTTTATATCACTCATAGTGCCTAATATAGTACACAGATGTAAATGTTCAAAATGTTTTCAGTTTGTTAGACAGTGTAACTATGATTTATTATAATTAAATTATTTGCTTTGGGAAATATTCATATTTTAAGGAAAGTTATTGCTATACTTGAAGGGTGTATTATTCTGATTCTGATTGACAGATTCTCTTGAACAACAGAAACCTAGGGAATTACTATTCTGTCTCAGATACCCACATTTGTTCTGATTCCAAAACTTTCTAAATGTATGTCCATCCAAGCCTCAGTTTTTTCATCTAAAAATGGGGGTAATATTAGTTACGTCACTCATGGGGTTGTTAAGATTAAATGAGATTATGTTCATGAAGTGCTTACACATAATGAGAGTTCAGTAAATGTTAGCTTTTATTACTGAAAGTGGTATCACACTAATATGTGTGAACCTGCATATATACCTACATTGAGAACAAGAAAAAGGGCAAATCTCAGCATAAAATGAACCAGTTTTCAGAATTTTTGCAACCAGTACTAAATTAACTGGTTGACTGTGAGTGACACTCTATGCACTTCATTTTATAGGAAATTCTTGTATGTTGACTTTCTAGGCTGATATGGCAACTGGTAGGCCATTTATTACTAGTTCTATTTTGGTGGAAAATTCAGCCTTGTGTGTCATTTAGAGTTTGTGACACATGTACCCTCCCTAGGCTTAATGAGTTGTCTGCAGATGGGCTGTTATTTATTACAGTCATGTAGAATGAAATTGATTGTCTTCTAAAATTAATTTTTCATTTGCCTCCAGCCTTCCTTTAATAGAGGACACACAGTTGCCTGTTTGCAGAAATACTGTTTAATCACATTAATATCTCAGCCCCCCAGGCTGAAGAAGATAATTGTACAAACGAACAGCAAAATCTGTATCTTTAACTTCTTTTATGATTAAATTATGCAAATGACTTATCTCCTGCCCTTCCAAGCACTAATCATCTAATTAGGAATGATGTGTTAAAGGGATGGTTTTAAATCAGGAGAGGGATGAAGGCAGGAAGCAGAAAATGGGAGCTGACAATGAAACCACTGAAGGTACAGTAGTGTGTACTACATGAATCTATGTATTTGGTATGAAAAGAGATGAGAAGGCTCATATATACTATCCATAGACCTGACATGTGCCATCTTTTGACAGGAGATATAATTCCTTATCTCTGATGACATCTTTTTTGAGATTAGTCTCAAATTCTTAGTGAGGCAAGTGTTAAGTTTCCTTTATTCTTTTTTTTTTTTTAAGATTTTATTTATTTATTTGAGAGAGAGAGAATGAGAGACAGAGAGCATGAGAGGAAGGAGGGTCAGAGGGAGAAGCAGACTCCCTGCCAAGCAGGGAGCCCGATGCGGGACTCGATCCCGGGACTCCAGGATCATGACCTGAGCCGAAGGCATTCGCTTAACCAACTGAGCCACCCAGGCGCCCAAGTTTCCTTTATTCTTGAACAGTCAAGGGATCTAGGGTTTTCATTATTTCACCCAGTGAAGGAGTTGGCTTGCTCTTTTCATCCATGGAGGATAATCTGTGGCAAAGGAATGGGACTGCACCTTGACCAGGAGCATACATTAGGTTTTTCAGACTACATTAGCAGAAGCAGTTCCCTTTTCCATGAAAAATTAAACAAAGTCAAGATACACAAACCCAGAGCGAATATAGTCTTCCTACTGGGGAATTCAGGTTTAAATTCCAAGGTGCACTCTAGATATGTATTTGCAAGATCTGACCGTGGCTTTGTGCTTCTGCTTCCAGACATTGATTGTATACAGTTTTTAGCACAATAGTCCTATTTAGTTGTGGCCATAGTTATTCTATACAATATAGATATTGTCTCTTTTCTGATAACAAATACTTATTATGTTAACAATAACTATGATAATAAATCATATTATTAATGTGCCTTAGCAACCATGTCGAACTTTATACATTGATGTAGTTCTTATAATAATGTAAAAACATAATAAATCATGTTGTAGAAATAAAAGAAAATGAGTTTACTGTGTATATTTTAGTGCCTCCTAAAATTATTTCCTATAGGTCCATTTGTGGGAGTCAGAAATCATAACATTTATATCCTTTTACTATGGTCTTTTATTGATTTAAATTCTGTGCTTTAACTGGTCATTATGGTGAACTCTAGGATATTTTCTTTATATAATGTAAACCATTTTCCAATGTGTTTGAGAACAAAATCTCAAGAAATGCATTCTAAATAGAACATAAACATTTGTGGATTGCACCTGATAATTTTTCTCAAGTTCCTGAGGCCAGTGCTGTCATTCTTTTACTATTTCTTGTGGAGCTTATTCTTCTGCATGTGCTAGGTCAGTTTACTGGGAAGACCCACTGATCACCAGCAGCTGCTCTTGTCTACTGGAGTGCAGGTCCTTACTATATTGATGACAACTGTATATAGGCATTTATTTAACATCATTGCTTTTTTTTAGAGAGAGGGAGAGAGTGGGGGAGGGGCAGAGGGAGAGAGAAATTTTTTTAAATTTAAATTCAAGTTAGTTAACATTAGTTAACATGTTAGTATTAACAAGTTAGTTAATACTAAGTGTAGTATTAGTTTCAGGGGTAGAATTTAGTGATTTATCAGTTGCAGTATAACACCCAGTGGTCGTTACGTCCAGTGCCCATCACCAAATTACCCCATCACCCCACCCACCTCCCCTCCAGCAACTCTCAGTTCGTTCCCTGTAGTCAAGAGTCTCTTAAGGTTTGCCAAGAGAGAATCTTAAGCAGGCTCCATGCTGGGTGTGGAGCCTGATGTGGTGCTGGATCTCACAACCCTGAGACTGTGACCTGAGCCAAAATCAAGAGTTGGATGCTTAACTGACTGAGCCACCCAGGCGCCTCTAACATCATTGCTTGTTCACTTATTGGGAAAAAAATGTTTAAGCTCTTTACTTAGATAATTGAAGTCAATGAGTCTGACTTATCAAACATTCTAAGGTTGATTTTTTTTTTTAACTTTGTTCTGGAGATTTGACATGTATTCCTGTAGAAGACAGGTATTTTTAGATTTCTACAGTGAGGAGACCACTGCCTTCAGGATTGCACCAAATTCAGAAGGGCCAGGTTATCCTGTGGAAGTGAAGGGTGAGTCCTTTAGAACTTACTCCATTGCTATCCCAGGAAGCTTTATCTCTCTTTTCCCTTTGGAAACTAACATGATTATAACATCCCACCCACCCAGAAAAAGTGATGCATTACCATATTGTATGATATAAAAAACAATGAACTGAATATATCCCTGTTCATACTTTTTTTTTTTTTTTTTGAGATTGAGTTAATCCTCAAAGTCATTGCTGTGGTTTTCCAAAAAATCTAAATAAGTTGAACACCCATTGCTTTCGTTTTAAAGGAGACCAAGAAGAATGGTTTGAATATTTGGGAATAGTAGTAATTGATTTTATAATCCCTTACTTCTTAAGTTTTCCACAACACGTCATTTGTATAACAATGATAGAACAGTTGTATTCACACTCATTTTTATTATTTTATTACAATAAAATAAATATCTTTATGGTTTATCATTTTATCATTTACATAAAAGTTTAACAAGAGATCTGCTGTTATTGATTGAGTCTCCACATCTCCACTGACTCAGTCACATCATTAAGTGCTACCCACACCTCCTGGGTTTTGAAAGCACTTCTACAGAATCCAAAGGTTATGAGAAATAGATTTTAAAACATAGTATTGAGCAATTAAGTGGTTTTTCAATATTTTCAAGAAAGCTGGAAAATAATTTGAATTAAATCTCCACTATTTTTTTTTTCATTCAAGGACTAGGATAAGAAGGCATAAAATAGCTGATTATTAACCAAATGGGAGATTAAGTACCCTCTATGCAGGAGATTTCTATTCTCTAAGAATTAAAAAACAAACAAACAAACAAAAAAACACCTCAGAGAAGTGTATCATCAACTGTTTTATTATAGTCAGAATTATGGCATCACTTTCTTAAAATTCCGAACTATAGAGCGAAGCTTGTAATATGTCTCAGAAGGACTCAGAGGAATAGGAAGTATGGAAGATTAATCTGCTACTGTTTTATTTCTCCCCCTCTTCAATAATTGGGAATGTTGAGTGATCTTTTGAAAAACCTAAGATTGCCATACATATATGGCAACTTGGTATATGTCAAACCTTAATAAATGATCTGGCAATATGGGGTGCCTGGGTGGCTCAGTTGGTTAAGCGGCTGCCTTCAGCTCGGATCATGATCCCGGGGTCCTGGGATCAAGCCCCGCATTGGGCTCCTTGCTCGACAGGGGACCTGCTTCTCCCTCCCCCTCTCCCTCTGCTGCTCCCACTGCTTGTTCTCTCCTGCTCTCTCTCTCTGCCAAATAAATAAAATCTTTTAAAAAAATGATCTGGCAATAAAGAATATATGTCTCTGGTGAACCCTACTTGTAAGAGGCAAACTTCTCAGCTTTCTAAGAATATAGGGAAGTACAGTCAATAGTTTTTCTCGATGCTTTTCTCATTGATCTGACTTTTCCTTTTTCTCCAGTCTTTTATTCTGTGTAGAGGTAGGGAATCTTAATGAGATGGAACAGAGTCTAACCCCAGCCTGTAATTTCTAGGTAATTAGTTTAAGAGGCTGGGACAAGGAAGAATATGTCTTTTAGTTTTCTAAAGGGCCTGATTCCTTACCCAATACATGCTTCACTTTCTGGCATGCTTAGCTCCTTAGAATCTTGCTCTTAGTTGATACAAGTTTGGTAGTAGTCATTAATTTCTTTTTTTATGGGGGCTTTTGAAGTTTGTTCATTTTCACAGTTCTAATAAACTATCCAGGGTGACATTTGTTAAATAGAGAGCATTATATAGCTTTCTTCCATACATAGTCTGTATATAGTAGTTACTAAATAAATTTTGAATAACTTTCTAACTTCCAATAACGTTATTTAAAAACCTGATTTAATAAATGGCATCCATTACCATATATCTATACTCAAACATAGACATGGCTGCTATACTATTATTAAATGAAAATGTTCAGATTAAATTTTTTAGAAAAAAGGAAACCTGCCATCTTTATATAGGGTTTGAAGTTATGATAATAATTTCTATTTATTGAGTGGCATCTGTGAGCCAGACACTGTCCTTGGATCTTTTTGTTCATTACCCAATTTAATCCTTATGGCTATCTTAGGAGTTTGCTATTACTAGTCTCTTTTACAGTTAAGAAAACTGAAGCTAAGGGAAATTAGGTAAAAGAACTAGTCAATGCCGAGCCAGGAATTCACTGACACCAAACCAGGCTCCTTTGATTATATAATCCTGTACTAACTAAAATAATACATTAATTAAACATCTTTAAATTATGGCACCAACTGGATCAGGTTTGAGGAAAGGATATTTGAGATAAGGATATAAAATTAAAATATCTACTCTTGGTTGCTTAGAATATGGAACACATCGTGATCATTGGTATCTACTAGTACATTTTAAGGGGTGCTGGTATTGGCAAACATGTTTTCTTCAGAAATATTCAAGCTCTGGTTACAGATGGGATAGAGACTGTCATCTGTAAAATGAATATCTATTTATTTTGACAAGTCCCTTATTTACTGAACTTCTCAGTGGACATTCTAAATAATATAGAATATATTTCAGGGGGAAATAGAGTCATTGAACCTACCATTGTTCTGTTTCTCTTGTTCACTGCCTTTAAATGATAAAATGGTATTTTTGAAGACAGGTGGTAACAATTCTCTAAAAAATAATTTAGGCTGTTGAGTGTAAAGTAGGATATTTATAGGGAGCTATAAACTGGAAAAAGTCTTATGTCTCTACTGCACAGGATTTAATTATGCAATTTGCTGTGACTTCAAGGAGAATGAAAGAATTGTTTTGTACAGTATTGCAAAGGAAGCATATTGGGGAGAGGAGTAATGAGAATCCATACAAATTGGGGTCTAGACCCCATGCTGGGATATAGAATAGGTAAGTCAATTAACATTCTCTTAATAATAGTGGTGGATCTAAATTGTAGGGCATATATGGACTCTCTTCTTCACACATATATTTTCATGACACCTTTGTCAAGTTAGTAGTATCTTATTTTGCAAATGGAGGAACCAAGTCTTGGAAAGATTAAGTATCTTATCAAAGCCAAACTGGCACTGGTAGAAAAGAAATGGCAATGTATTTACTTTGAGTCCTCTAATCACTGGACAATGTTTCCTATATCATTTTCATTGCTGTGTAACTCAATTTACTTAGGGATCTTGGAATAGCTTATTAACAATACTTAATGAGGTATCATGATTATATAGGATAACAATAAAATTTATTGAGAGGTATTTTATGAGCAGAGTGAGATGTTTGACTGACTATTGGGAAAGCATGGTCAGAGGTGTCAACTACCTTGAGATTATAATTGATGCCATGAGAGGAAAGTTTCTCCTAAATTTTTGGCATAGCATAAACCAATATAGGAGTGTGTAGAAAAAGGTTTAGATATGGTCTCTACTTTCAAATCTTACAATATAGGAAGCTGCAAGAAATTTTAGTTGTTGTGTAATTCCTATTCAATAATAACTAATAAGGTAACTTACTGACTTAGATGGTTTTTGGGAGCACTTTTAGAAAACTTTTCCAACTTAGACTAAAAGTCTACCAGGATGTATATGAAATTCCACTATGAGAAAGAAGGAAACTCTAGGACATAGAATATCAAAAGGGTAGTAGTAGGGTTAGAGACAAGATATACCAAGGAAATCAGATAAAATAAATAATGAGCTCCCATGTTTAATTTATTGTCATATACTTCTACAAAGGTTTGCAGATAGCTACTGACCTATCTTACAGCAACTATGAGTAAGGAAATGCTATGCCAGTAGTGAAGGAGCTTATTTTATTGGTTAGATAGCCTATTTTTTTTTCAAGATTTACTTATTTATTTGACAGAGAGAGAGAGGGGCTGGGAGGGGCAGAGGGAGAGGGAGAGAAAGTCTTAAGCAGACTCCATGCTGAGTGCGGAGCCCCATGTGGGGCGAGGAGCTTGATGCGGAGTGCAGAGCCTGATGCTCAATCTCACAACCCTGAGATCACGACCTGAGCCGAAACCAGGGTGAGTCGCTTAATGGACTGCACCACCCAGGCACCCCTGGTTAGATAGCTTATTTAAGCCAAAGAAAGGGAGCTTATAAAATTTTATGTGGTCTGATACATTTTAGGCTTTTTTATCTGTATGATTGATAAAACGAAAGGGACTCTCAATAGTAAGTTCAGACCAGCCAGTTATTCCTGAGAGTATAACTGGCATGAGTTGTTAAATCCATTCTCTTTTCTCTGGTCCACTGTATAATTGCTGAGAAGATAGTGATTGAAACTCAGGATGAATCAGTAGGTGGAAAGAATTGTGTTGCTCTCTACTCTCAAACTTTGGTCTTAATTACAGGTAAGGAACTGTTCTTTGATGGGTGCCTATGATAAAGTATTTATCTGTGGCTACACCACTGAGCTTACCACATAAGGTATTTGGCATCAGTTTCTATTTAATATGATGTGCCTTGTGATTGGCTGATTAATGGCTTCCCAAAGATGTCCACATCCTAATCCTGGAACCTGTGTATGTTACCTTACGTGACAAAAAAGATCTTGCTGACGTGATTAAGGTTCAGGACTTTAAAATTAAAATGAAGAGATTATCTTGGATTATCTGAGGGGACCCGATATAATCACAAGGGTCCTTATAAAACTGAGGTTGGAGGATCAGAATCAATAGTAGGAGATGCAACAATGGAAGCGAGAGCGTGGAGTAATGTGAGGAAGGAGCCATGAGCCAAGGAAAGCAGGTAGCCTCTAGAAACTGAAAAAGGCAAGGAAATGGATTCTGCCCTGAAGGAACCAGGGGAGATACCTTGAGTTTGTCCTCCAGAACTGTAAGAGAATGTATTTGTGTTGTTTAAAGCCACTGAATTTGTGGTAGTTTATTATAGGCACAATAGGAACCTAATATACACCCTAAGCTCTGTTGTCTCTCCCACAGTATCTGTCATATGACTGAATACATGGTAGATAGTAAACATTTTTTGCTTGGCTATCTTACCAGAAAACCTAGGACATGATTAACTAGAAGTGATTCTGAGACTCTTTATATGATCAGTGGACAGTTGTTATAACGGACTTGGAAAATCTTCAACATTTCTGTAAAATGCTGAAATTTGCTCTGAGTAGATTAAGGATTAATGTAGCTGAATTTTATGCAAAATACTATAGGTCTACATATTCATACACAAATATTTAGAAATTATACGAAGCTAGTAGTCAAGACATTTTGATTTTTTTGTCATTTAGCTCTAGCAGAAATGTCTAAGTGTAATAAACCATCCACATTGCTATTTTTGTCATTGGAATTAAAATCCAATCACATTAAGTAGGAAGAAAGATAACTTGGGGTTTTAGGGGGCTTTGGTTGCATTCACCTTCATAAACTATGTCAATGAACAAATGTCATTTATTTAATTGCTTATTAATACTCTATCATATTGGAGCACATGGATGCCTCAGTAGATTGGGCATCTGACCCTTGGTTTCGGCTAGGGTCATGACATCGAGGTTGTAAGATCAAGCCCTGCTTTGGGCTCCACTGAGCACAGGGTCTACTTGAGATTCTTTCTCTCTCTCCCTCTGCTCCTCCCCCTGGGTGCACTCTCTGTCTCTACAATAAATAAATAAATCTTTTTTAAAAAAGACTATCATATAGAGATAGGTTCAAATAATGGACAACCTAGAGGTAGGTTCAAATAATGGACAAGTGCACATTGTAGCTAAGCATGTTTAAAATAACAGTAGCTTGACCTATTTCATTTAGCATAATCTCCTCCAGTCCCATCCATGTTGATGCAAAAGTTGGGTATTCATCCTTTCTGATGGCTGAGTAATATTCCATTGTATATATGGACCACATCTTCTTTATCCATTAGTCTGTTGAAGGGCATCTCAGCTCTTTCCACAGTTTGGCTATTGTGGACATTGCTGCTATGAACATTGGGGTGCATATGGCCCTTCTTTTCACTACACTTATGTCTTTGGGGTAAATACCCAGGAGTGCAATTGCTGGGTCATAGGGTAGCTCTATTTTTAAATTTTTGAGGCACCTCCAGAATGTTTTCCAAAGGGGCTGTACCAACTTGCATTCCCACCAACAGTGTAAGACGGTTCCCCTTTCTCCACAACCTCTCCAACATTTGTTGTTTCTTGTCTTGTCCGTTTTTGCCATTCTAACTGGTGTAAGGTGGTATTTCAATGTGTTTTTTTTTTTTTAAGATTTTATTTATTTATTCATGAGAGACAGGGAGAGAGAGAGAGAGAGGCAGAGGCAGAGAGAGAAGCAGGCTCCCCATGGAGCAGGGAGCCCGACGCGGGGCTCGATCCCAGGACCCCGGGAGCATGACCTGAGCCAAAAGCAGACGCCCAACCATCTAAGCCACCCAGGCACCCCTCAATGTGGTTTTGATTAGAATTTCCCTGATGGCTAATGATGAACATTTTTTCATGTGTCTGTTAGCCATGTATATCTTCTTTGTAGAGTTGTTTGTTCATGTCTTCTGTCCATTTTTTGACTTGATTATTTGTTTTTTGGGTGTTGAGTTTGAGAAGTTCTTTATAGATCTTGGACTTATGCTAAGTGAAATAAGTCAAGAAGAAAAAGTCAATTATCATATGGTTTCACTTATGTGGGACAGAAGGAATAGCATGGAGGACATTAGGAGAAGGAAGGGAAAAATGAAGGGGGGGAATGGGAGGGGGAGATGAACCATGAGAGACTATGGACTCAGAGAAACAAACTGAGGGTTTTATGGGCCCAGCACGCTTCCGCTGCACGACTCTGCTAAACTGAGGGTTTTAGAGGGGAGGGGCGTGGGGGGATGGGTTAGTCCGGTGATGGGTATTAAGGAGGGCATATACTGCATGGAGCACTGGGTGTTATATGCAAAAAATGAATCATGGATCACTACATCAAGAACTAATGATGTACTGTATGGTGACTAACATAACATAATAAAAAAAGTAAAATAGCAGTAGCCTGTATGTCTCTATAACAGCTTTAGAATGAGTTATATAAAGTACTGTGTATGTTAGTTTAGTCTGAATGCCCTTAAGTATGGTGCATTGATCATTAAATAAGTGACAAAATCAAAAGAATATAGATAAGAATCTTCTTAGGCTATAGTGCCAGAATTCTCGGTAAAAATGTTATATAGGTTATGGTTGGATTAAGAATATACAAAATATTAAAACATTCATATATTTTCATATTCATATTTTAATGTTCTTCTGGCATTGAAACATCTTACAAATGAAATTTATCATTTTCCCATTACCAGATGGTCACTCTTTCTACTTTTTCCATCTTGTTAATAGGGTCACCTAGTCCCCTAGACTTTTGATCTTATAGTAATTAAAAAAAAAAAAAAAAAAAACCCTTCACTTCTTTGTCTTTCATATCCAGACTACCAAATCCTGCTGATTCTTCTCATTATCTGAGATAACCTGAGATAACCATCTCCTCTCTGGACTCTTATGTAGATCTCTACATTTTGTTCTTTTATGTTCATAACATAAACCCGTAAAAGAACTCCTCCTTTTTTTCATCCTCTGCATATTTGACCAACGTTATTACTCATTCTGAATCATGGAATCTATTCTGCAGACATTTTAATCTGCTTCAATTTCCCTGACTCAAGATGCGTTCATTTCTGGAAAGTCCTCCCTGTTCTTTTGCACTAATACATGTCTCCTACCCTTTCAAAACTACTTCAAACCTTATGTTTTAAAGCAATCTCTCTTCATTAGTCTTATTTAACTCTGATTCCTCTTTATTCTTATTGTGGTTTTCAACACTTGCTGACTTCCTGACTTGTGTTTTGTATGTGAGGCGACGTTGGCCCATACTCACAATGACCCCCTTCTTGCCAGGTGCTCATCTTGCCTTGCCTCTATCGGTATTCAGTATGCATGTAGTATCTGTTCATTGCAGTTTCAAATTTATACATAGGCAAGTTTCATAGAACAATGGTCAAAAATATTACTCCGTATCCTCACTATTATGAATAGTGTTGAAATAAACAATCATATTTGAAGAAAAATCCCCCCCAAAAACCATAGCCAAAGAAAAGAGCACTTTGTGCATCTGATTGCTGCTTTCTAGGTTATTATCTCCTCGAAATCAGTATAAGCCTTGTGTGTTTTGATTTTTCCACAAAACAATGCTTTCCATATAGGAGGTGCTTAGTATTAAGTTTAATTGAAGCATTATAGTGAATAATTTATTAAAAATTAGATGATACAACTAGCTGCTTTTGGTGTTCACTATTCAAACTGTTTGCAACCAGCTTTAGTTTAACAGTGAGAAATATTGCCCAAATCATGTGATATAGTGAAAAATTCAGTATTTTGTATAAAGTGTATGTGTGTATGTGGGTGTATTGTGTATGGCGTAGCACAAGACCTATCACATAGTGAATGTTCAGTTAATGGTACTTACCAAGAATAATATTTGAAAAAGATCCAGTCTTCCTTTAGGGGACAGGGAGTAGAGATTTTGTGGATTGCTGCTTTAAGTTGTTGTCCTAGTTAACTCCACCATGACCTTCTAAAATACATTTACCAAGTAGTGTTCACTAATATATTTAATAAATGGCCTGTTCCTGTGTCCTGCCTTCAAGGAATCCTATTTGGTAACAGCAATATGTGCACACATGAAACAAAAGAATATAATTAATTTTTAAAACATGTAATATAGATTCTTTATTTTCTTTCCATGTTTGAATCAGATTTATTTAAATTAAGAAAACATAGATTTGGTTTAAACATACTTTGTGTTCTGCTTTTTTTTTTTTTTGATGTAGTGTTTCATGATTCATTGTTTGCATATAACACCCAGTGCTCCATTCAATACATGCCCTCTTTAATACCCATCACCAGGCTAACCCATCCCCCCACCCCCTTCCCTCTAGAACCCTCAGTTTGTTTCTCAGAGTCCATAGTCTCTCATGGCTCTGAAACAAATAATACATTATATGTTAAAAAAAAGAAGAAGATAGCAGGAAGGGAAGAATGAAGGAGGGGAAACCAGAGGGGGAGATAAACCATGAATATAGACTCTTTAGATTATGTGAAAGTTTAGAAAAGGAAAGGATCTTGATGTTTTAAGTTCTATATGAAAAGTCTGCTTTTCATTTATTTGGGATGGTGTGGAGAATCACAGTCTCCTTATTTTTACACGTTTAAACTATACACTGCAAGAATTGGCTTATCTTTTTTTATGCAGTATAGTGCCCTCTGGTGAATGTTCATTTCAGAATAATAATTCTATTCCACTGACTTTTTTGTAAAATCAGTTATTCTATGAAACATTACTGGAAAATAAATTCTATTTGCTTATTAGTTTGCAGAAAATAATGACATGTTGAATAAGAGAAAGACAATATTCTGATTTATAATTAAACACTTAAAATGATTGTAACTTAAGCCCACATAGATTTCTTTTACTCAGTTACACTAAAAATTTGTCTGCCTTCTTTTTTCCATTACCCTCCTATGTGAAAAATAGATTAAAATCCCTGAATTTATTGATAGTGTTGCCAGTTGCTACTTTTGCATTTCTTGAAGACAAAGAGGTTGTACTAAAGTTGATACTTCAATAAAATACAACAAAATAAATGGTAGTATTATTCTACAAGGGGAAGCATTTGATCTGTAGGCTCAAATATCATAGGTCAAAACTAGGTTGCATTATTTTTTCTCCTTATTTAGACAATGAATATTCTTAACTCTTTCCTTACAACATTCTTGCTTAGGAGGTAGATACTATTTTTTTCTGGATGTAACTGGAAGCTATCTGGTGTTTAAAGTGGTTTGTAAAAATATAGTAAGTTAGGGTGGATAGCTGTTTTAGATAGATATATTTGAAGAATTTTCAATATAGACCTCAATTTATAACCTCAGCCCAATTCTTGACTATTCTCAGGGAGTAAACCAAACTTCACCAGAACAAAGAAGGTGAATATATTAAAAGAACAGTAATGTCCTTACGAATTATTTTTTCTAGGTACTCAGAACTCCTTTAGACAGTTTATATGCTAAGAGGTATGTGAAGCTAGTCACAACTAACTGCAGATTCCATCTACCATTTGTGAATGACTCTATTCTTTTCTTTATTTTTTAAAAAAGATTTTATTTATTTATTTGAGAGAGAGAGAGAGCGCACGAGCACAAGCAGAGGGAGAAGCAGGCAGAGGGAGAGGGAGAAGCAGGCTCCCCACTGAGCCGGGAGCCCGATGTGGGGCTCGATCCCAGGAACCTGGGATCATGACCTGAGCCGAAGGCAGCTGCTTACTGACTGAGCCACTCAGGTGCCCTGTTGTTTTCTTTAGATACCTGCATATGACATTTGTATTATAAAGATATTAATTTGCTTTAGTTTTTTAAGTGAATATAGGTCAAAGGGAATATACTGTGAATTCTATTAATTATTCATAACCAACTTTGTTGTTCACATCATTGTGAAGTGATCTTCTTGCCCCACTAGTAACCTCCATGGATATCACCTGAAGCTGACAGATCGGTGGAATTGTTTAGAATTCTGTGTGACATAGAAAGAAACCAGACTGCCCCAATTCAGCAAATTTGACTGAGGGAGACTAATTAGCATTGAGTTGTGTTTTGTAAAAGTATCAAAGCCATGGTTAAACTTGGTTAGAGTGAATACCCATCTCATGCTGGGGAATTTAGTGCTTCTTGGGAAAAACCCTGTATATTCTTCATGAAGAAGTATATAAATTCAGTAAAATGTAGACTCCCTTTAAGATATAACTAAGTAGAAAAATTTGACAAATATTATTTTATGCACTTAGGTAAAGTTATTTATTTCAGTTGTTGTTCATTCTAAAAGACTCTGCTATTGTAGTTTCTTAAACTACTCTTCAAGGGAGCAACTATTAAATATGTAACGAGCAATTTTATAGAATGACAATGAGAAATTATTGACTAATAAATAAGGTACATAACTTATTTAGTAGTATTTAGTTTTAATAGATTGAAGTATTTTTTTATTTGGGCAGGCTGAGAGAGTAGTTCTAGCATGATGCCTACTAAAATCAGTCTAAATTCATACAACTTGGGCAAGTGCTTGCTATGATTTTACCTTCTTCAGACTAGATATGTACTTACTCTGAGCCAACTGACTGAGGTTCTAGTTTGTCCCTTTCCCATTTTTTTCATTTTTTCAGTTTTAAGAGGAATAATTGACAAAATTGTGTATACTTAAAGTGTACAAACATGAGGATGGTATATATTGTGCACGTTGTGAAATGATTACCACAATCAAGTTAATTAGCATCCATCACCTCATATGGTTGGCTTTTTCTTTTTTGATTCCACATAAAGTGGTCCTATACAGCATTTGTCTTTCTCTGTCTGGTTTATTTCACTTCACATAATATTCTCCAGCTTCATCCCCATTTTACTGTGTATGGCGGGATTTCCTTTGTTTTAAAGGCTCAATAATATTTCAGTGTGTGTGTGTCTGTGTGTCTATGTGGGTGTATAATCACAATTTCTTTATCCATTCATCTGTTGGTGGGTGCTTCAATTGAGTCCATATCTTGGCAATTGTGACTTGATGCTGCAATGAAAAAGGGACTGCAGCTATCTCTGTAGGATGCTGATTTCGTTTCCTTAAGATCCATACTAAGAAGTGGGATTGATGGGTCACATGGCAGTTCTATTTTTAATTTTTTGAGGAAACTCTGTACTTCTTTCTATAATGCCTGTACCAATTTACATTTTCAGCAACAGTGTATAAGAATCTGAATAGACATTTTTTCCAAAGAAGACATACAAATAGCCAACAGATACATGAAAAATGTTCAACATCACTAACCATCAGGGAAATGCAAATCAAAATCACAGTGGGATATCACCTCACACCTGTCAGAATGGCTGTAATCAAAAGGACAAGAAATAACAAATGTTGGTGAGGATGTGGAGAAAAGAGAACCCTTGTCCCTCTCTAATTTGCTCTCTGTGTAGTGTGTGGCAAACGACCTATCCTTTGTCAGCCCTGTTTATTTGTAAAAGAGGGATAATAACCATTTTACTCACTTCTCTGAATGATTGGAAAAATTGAATTAAAAATGTGACTGCAGGTTTTCAAAACATCAATATACCTTTTTATATTTGTTTTATCCTTCCCTTCACTAAATTATAAGCTACTTGAAGACAGAAACTGCATCTTATTGTCTTATCCTAGTTTTCATTTACTAGGTACAACTACATGTTCTGTTCTAGCTACTTGTAATAAAAAAAGGTTAATAAAATATAATCCTTATGCAGAAGGAGCATATACTTTATTTTATGGAGGGAGAGAAGAGGAGATTAAGTGGGAGCAGTAACAAGTATTTAACTATGATGCCATAGAGTTATGCAATAGAGGCATATTAATGATACAGAAAGTGCCATGGCAACGGAGATGGGGAAGTTACTGATCCCAACTTGGGATATTCAAACAGTTTCCCAAAAATGGCTTTAGAACTGATTCCTAAAGCATGGGTAGGATTTTTTTTAAGGCAGATTTGGAAAGAGAGGGCATTCTAAGGAGAAAGAAGAAGCCAGAGAAAGTACAGATGTATGGAAGTACCTTACGTGTTCCAGAGAGACTGAGTAAGTTGGTGTGGTTGAAGTGTAGTGTAAATGCATGGGGAAACTAGCTACAGATCCTAAAGAAGTTGGAAAAATGTATTCTAAGAAGAAAGATTGGAGTGAAGAGGAGACTAGAGGCTGGAAATGTATCTAGGAGATTGCCATAGTGCTCTGAGAAAGAGATTTTGAAGACTTGGCAGTGGCAATGGGAATGGAGTAAGGATTTATTTGAGAGCCATCCCAGGAGTAACATTGACAGGATTTGGTGACTGAGTGAAAAACTGGAGAGCCTTTTTAGGTAAAGAAAATAAGCCTTTTTAGGTCTTGTAATTCAGAAGTATGTATAGTGCCTAGTACATAGAAGGGGGTTATTAAATTGTTGTCTAATTGGATTGATTAAAGCTCCTGACTAGAAGATATTAATATCATCATAAAGATAAGGCTTTATTTTCTTATTTCCACAGCTGCCATTCCAGTAACCTTTAAGAGTATTAGATTCACTGTTAAATGATTTTTAGTGTCTCCAAGGGCAAGAAAGCCATTCTGTTTTTCAAGTAAAACCATAAGGAATTTATAGATTGGCTTCCTTGTTATTGAGAACAGGAAATAGGTAGAGATATTCAGAAATTTGCTATTTAATATCATGTGAACAGAACTGGATTGATGTTTATCTTTTCAATATGCCTGATAAAAGGATTTGCTAGACAGATTTATAGTATTCTTAATTACAATATTACATTTGCAAAAACTTTTAATTACCCTAGGTAGTTATCAAAAAAGCCCTCTGAAGTTGACAGAAAATATATTATCACACTCATATTGTAGCTGAGGACACTGATACTTGAAGAAGAAAAATAACTTCTCTAAGGATGACAGCTCTTAAATCTTAGTGTCAGGAATTCCCTTCATTTCTGATTTCAATTTCTCAGCAAGACCCAGGAATATGTATTTTTATCAAGTTCCTCAGGTTATTCTTCAGCAGATAGTACTTAAGAATCATACATTTGTAAACCAAACTGGAGTTGGGAAATGAGAACGGACTGGGGAAGAAGGGTTATCTAAAAGAGAAGTAGGTGTCTAAGAGGTTATAATGGGATTATGAAGGAGGATGGGGTAGAGTCCAGGAAAGGTACGGAAACAGTCACATTTCTAAGCCCTTAATCTAATTCCTGGCTTCAGAAATGAGGAGCAGTGGTTCTTGTGGTGATGGTTGTTGTTGCTGCTGTTTCTGCTAGTATTTATCATTATTATTATTATTATTATTATTATTAGCAGCCTATTTAAGCAGATGTGGAGTTAAGCAGATGTGGAGCAAATTCAGCTACTTCTTGAAAGTGTCTGCCTTGTCTTACCAAGACCTAACGGTGAAGATGTATTCATGGCTCCTTTGGCTGAAAGAATGCATTTCTTGCATTAAAATATAAGTTCCAAGAAGGTAGGACTTTTGTTTGCTTTGTTCATTGTTCTCTCCCCAGAACCTAGAACTTTGTCTGCCACAGAGTAGATATTCCAAAAACCTTTGTTGAATCAATTTTCCTGTGGAAAGACATGTTGTAAATTCAAACCTCTGTTGTTGTTAAGAAATGATACTCTTTCTGTAATTGAAGTCTCAAGGGGTTAAGATCTGTGACATAAAAGTAATAGTGTTCAGTCGTGTTGCTCTTTGTAGGACTGCCACAAGTACTCCCCAGGACTGGGCCATGCAGTTTCTAAAGACCTGATCTCAGTATTAGTTGGGTCTATTAGAAAAATAACTATTACTTCAGGTGCATTATACATTGAATAGGCCTTTGTGGGCTGGCCTAGGGACATTATATTTTTTGAATGAGTTAAGAATAACTTAAAATTTAAGAGAGTGGTAAATTGAAGTCCAGGGTATTATTGTGACATAATCTAAAAAAGTGTTCACACCTTGGCAATGGTTAATTTACAGTAAAATTTCAAAGCAGCAAAAACAAGTTTAGAAAAACTTTTCAGATTGAATTTAAAGCAATACATAAGAATACAGTTAGAACAATTTGCTGCCTAGCACAATTCCAACAATATAATAAAAGGTAACAAGAATGAGAAGTAACTAAAAATAAGGAATAATTTATACTTTCTAAGGCACTTTTACATGCCTTATTTCACTGGATTCTTGAAATAATGCCTATTTTATAGGCAAGGAAATCAAGGCTCACAGAAAATAAGTGACTTATCCAGGGGTACCTAGCTGGCAAGAGTTGTGTTCCACGTCTATAAAGTGTATTTCTCCAAGTGTGTCCACAAAAAAATGAGTTTTGAGGGTTTTTAAAAATTTTTTTTTAAATGATCTTTTTTTTTTAAAGATTTTTATTCATTTATTTGACAGAGAGAGACACAGCGAGAGAGGGAACAAAAGCAGGGGGAGTAGAAGAAGGAGAAGCAGGCTTCCCGCAGAGCGGGGAGCCTGATGCAGGGCTCGATCCCAGGACCCTGGGATCATGACCTGAGCTGAAGGCAGATGCTTAACGACTGAGCCACCCAGGTGCCCCAAGTTTTGAGGGTTTTATTTATTTTATTATTTTTTTAAGATTTTATTTATTTATTTGACAGAGAGAGACACAGCAAGAGAGGGAACACAAGCAGGGGGAGTGGAAGAGGGAGAAGCAGGCTTCCCGCCGAGCAGGGAGCCTGATGCGGGGCTTGATCCCAGGACCCTGGGATCATGACCTGAGCCGAAGGCAGACGCTTAACGACTGAGCCACCCAGGCACCCCAGTTTTGAGGATTTTAAAGAACTGCTCCCTCCCACCCCCCACAAAGGAGAGGAAGTTTCATTTTCAAATGTCTAGGAAACCTAAATAGGTTTCTTTTTTTTTTTTTTTTAAGATTTTATTTATTTATTTGATAGAGAGAGTGAGAGAGCACAAGCAGGGAGAACAGTAGAGGGAGAGGGAGAAGCAGGCTCCCCGCCAAGCAGGGAGCTCGATGCGGGGCTCGATCCCAGGACCCTGGGATCATGACCCGAGCCGAAGGCAGACGCTTAACCATCGGAGCCACCCAGGCGCCCCCCTAAATAGGTTTCATAATGGTAGTACTTATAATCGTTAGCCTGTAAAATGTTAATTTGTATCATGTTTTCATATATCTAAATGGAAAATACAATAGAGTTTTCTAATTTTTTCTGATTATAGAACGTTTTTCTTTTCATAGAGCCTTTCCTAAGATTGGTGTTTCTCAGTTTCCTTTGGGAAATGCTGTTTCAGGGCTTTGCTCTCAGCTGTCAAAGTCAAAGAGCATTGTCATAGTAGTTCAAGGTGTAACTTCTAGAGTTATTTGACTTTTACTATAGGAATCTTGAAGATAGACGTTTTCAACGTCCAAAAAAACATCCTTAATGCAAGGATTGTTTTTAAACAAAACCAAGAAGCTGGGGGAGGCATCTGGGGGCAGGAATTATATCCTAAGTGCCCCTCAAATTATATTATATAAACAACTACCTATTCCATATACTTGAAAGGAAGCCCTATGTAGCTGACCTTGATAAAGAAATGAGGCTTTTGCATGAGAATATGACACATATTATAGCATTTTCCCCTCCTTATTAATAAGGAAAGCAATTCATAAATGATTTATGCTTTTACTTATAATAAAAACAGAACTATATATTCTAGCCCTTGGATACTTTAAAACAATCATTTGAAAATGATTTGAAAGGTACTACATTTTTTAAATTTAATTTAATTTTATTATGTTATGTTAGTCACCATACAGTACATCATTAGTTTTTGATGTAGTGATCCATGATTCATTGTTTTCATAAAACACCCAGTGCTCCATGCAGTACGTGCCCTCCTTAATATCCACCAGTGGGCTAACCAATCCCCCCACCCCCCTCCCCTCTAAAACACTGTTTGTTTCTCAGAGTCCATAGTCTCTCATGGTTCATCTCTCCCTCCAATCCCCTCCCCCCTTTATTTTTCCCTTCCTTCTCCTAATGTCCTCCATGCTATTCCTTATGTTCCACAAATAAGTGAAACCATATGATAATTGACTTTCTCTGCTTGACTTATTTCACTTAGCATAATCTCCTCCAGTCCCATCCATGTTGATGTAAAAGTTGGGTATTCATCCTTTCTGATGGCTGAGTAATATTCCATTGTATATATGGGCCACATCTTCTTGATCCATTCATCTGTTGAAGGGCATCTCGGCTCTTTCCACAGTTTGGCTATTGAGGACATTGCTGCTATGAACATTGGGGTGCATATGGCCCTTCTTTTCACTACATCTGTGTCTTCGGGGTAAATACTCAAGAGTGCAATTGCTGGGTCATAGGGTAGCTCTATTTTTAATTTTTTGAGGAACCAACTTGCATTCCCACCAACAGTGTAAGAGGGTTCCCCTTTCTCCACATCCTCTCCAATGTTTGTTGTTTCTTGCCTTGTCCATTTTTGCCATTCTAACTGGTGTGAGGTGGTATCCCAATGTGGTTTTGATTTGAATGTCCCTGATGGCTAATGATGATGAACATTTTTTCATGTGTCTGTTAGCCATTTGTATGTCTTCTTTGGAGAAGTGTCTGTTCATGTCTTCTGCCCATTTTTTGACTTGATTATTTGTTTTTTGGGTGTTGAGTTTGAGAAGTTCTTTATAGATCTTGGAAGTCAGCGCTTTGTCTGTAGTGTCATTTGCAAATATCTTCTCCCATTCTGTGGGTTGCCTCTTTGTTTTGTTGACTGTTTCCTTTGCTGTGCAGAAGCTTTTAATCTTGATGAAGTCCCAAAAGTTCATTTTTGCTTTTGTTTCACTAGCTTTTGGAGATGTATCTTGAAAGAAGTTGCTGTGGCCGATGTCGAAGAGGTTATTGCCTATGTTCTCTTCTAGGATTTTGATGGATTCCTGTCTCACATTGAGGTCTTTCATCCATTTTGAGTTTATCTTTGTGTATGGTGTTAGAGAATGGTCGAGTTTCAAAGCCTTAGGGAATAGAGAATAAGTTTTCTTATTGTAGAGTATTTTATTTCATTCAATTTAACAACTCAATAAATAGGTTTGTTGAGTGAATGAAAAAATGCATGAATGAATAAATGCCAACTGTGTATAATATTCCTTCTGAACAAGGAATTTTGAAATTTTGAAGATAACTAAGATGTGGTTCTTTATCCTCAAAAGTTTGTAATAGAGTTATTAGCTCTTAACTGCTGCCTACTCCAAATCAATAGCTTTCATGCTTTACAAAGTATTTTTACATCTATTCTCTCATTGAATCTTCATAAAACTCTGTTATGTAAAGCAGACTTTTCCCTCATTTTATAGGGAGGGAAAATGACTTGCCTGGGGTTCTACTGCTGATAAGTGACAGAAAGACTAGTGTTATCTGTCTTATATGTGTAGAAAGCCAAACCCTAATCAATCCCTTGCTAGGTTCCTAATGAACCACACCCATTTTATCATTCTGTTAAGTCAACCTTACATATGAATTTGCACTCCTTGGTATATACATTCAACTTGTCTTAGGTTATTTTCACTGGGACATGTTCCAAAAGGAAGAAACTAGACTTACTTGTTTTTTAAATCCTCTCCTAGTTAGTGTTGTGTTGGCACATGCTGAAGAATGCACTTCACTGAGAATCTTTGGCACCAAATGATGGTTGTGTCTGGGTCTGTCTGGTCCTTGTACTCCCTGTCTACATGAACACTGTTGGTAAAGTACACACTGCATTTGTAAAATATAAGATGATTTGCACCCTTGTCTTCTGAATGATTAAAATACAAATATATGCATTCTACTAACCAGGAAGGCATCGTGAAAGACACCAGAAGCTAGACAAGAGAAGACCCCGTTGAAGTTATGACTCCAGAATTTACAAACATGTTGCCATGGCAAAGTCATTTAGCCTTGCTAAATCTCTTTCCTCACTTACAAAAAGACAGGATTACTTCTCTTTGTCCATCTGTAGGTTGGTATTTACAAAACTACTGGGCAGACCCTGTCTTTGTGGAGGACTTTGAACTTCTACCAGGAAAAGCATTATAAAATATGGCTTTTATTATCATCATCACACAGTCATTATAACTGGTACAATTGATTGTGTTAAGCATTTAAGATCAGGGTTCATGGATTACATTGTCAATTTTGTCATAAACTTCCTATTTGACTGTGAATATCCAACTTCACACTTTTGTTCCTGGATTTACCTTCTGTAAAATGTAGATAATAATATTTAACTACATCATACAGGATGTTATCTAACTTTCCTTTCCTTTTTTGAGATTCTCAAATATAAAGAACCATAATGATTATTAGTACTACTTTATTCTGATTGGCATCTTCGTGGACAGTCTTAGCATAGCATGTATAAATAAATTAGGTAAAGTCTTCTCTCTAGTATGTAGTTAAAGAATTTTATGTATATCTTTCTCCTATATTCCCTCTTCCTTAAACAAATATTTATTGAACACCAACTGTGTGCCAGGAATTGGGTTTAGTGCTAAGAATTCAAAAGTGGTACTTCCCTGTCCCTTCTGTTAGAAGGCTTAGAAGTATAGATCACAAGTTTCTTTAGCTGAGTCCTGCCGTTGCTTCAGGTACAGTGCAAGAAAGCAGGACGCTGATAGGGCCCAACTAAGCGTGACAGCTGAAGCTATTAATGATCACGTCTACTATTTCATAGGAGTGAGGCTCCAGGTGCTGGCTCTTTGTATCCATCATTCATCCATTACCTAGCTGTGTGACCTTGGGCACATCAGTTCCACCCTTGGCATATCAGTTTTCTCATCTATAATTTTTAAGACCTCATTTAGTCCAGAGTTTGTATGTTTCTGTCTTCTAGCTATAGGTAAGACAACAGTTTATAAAGACAAGGGAGTTTGTTTCTTTTGATTAGCTTCATTAGCCAGTCAAGATTAGAAAAGAATGGTCCCCTACCAACCTTCAAATGAATAACCTTTCATGGTGTGTGTAAAGGGAAATGATGAGTTTGGTTACTCAATCTAGCCCACCATAAATACAAAAAAACTCTCAAGCCAAGTTTGTTGTTTTCTTGAACATTTCCCTAATGTAGAGGATCGGTCAAAATTGGATTGTACCTTGAGATTAATGCTATGTGCGTGTTAAGTGAAGGCAGAAATTAAACATTTTATTTTTCAGAGGGCTTTATGTGATTTACTCTATCTTTGTAGTAGGCTGTTTTGTCTTGCTCAGAATACCCTTATTGTTTGTACTTCTTGGAGTCCTAAGAAAACTCATGCATAATTTCCATTTTAGTGCAGATAACACAAGCTTCCTAAAACTTTCAACCTAGAATTTGTGGGGTTTTTTTTCCCTGCTTGACTTAAGTGGCAGGAGGCTTAAGGGCTCCGGAGGAGCATGCCTCCTATCACTATGTGTATCATGGCCCAGCAACTTGATACTTTAGGTATTATTTAAAAATCCAATATATTCAAACTTTGGCATCTAAGAGCAGTAGAATCAGTACACACAAATGGTAGAGTGATAAATATAGAATTTTCATTAAGGAAAAGACTATATTTTGTCTTTTTAAATCAATGTTCAGAAGGTAATCTCAACATTCACAACCTACTATGTGCTTTAGCTTTGTGCTCATGAAGAAAAGGAAGGAACAGAAAAGTTGACAGTTCTTTCAAATATTATTGTGGCATAAAGAAATAAGTTTAATATATGCCAACAGTGAGCTCCACTAACATTGTGTCTAATGCGAGTCTCATTAATTTGATGCAAGTCTCATAATTGCTGTCAAGAAAAGTAGTGCAGCTCAGTGAAGAACAGTTTGTGTAGAGCCACCCAAAATTTGTCCAGCTGACTAGAGTAACACAACTGTTAAACTTTCTAGTTTTATTTTTCTTCACAGTATTGGTTCATTAGTGAAGATAAAAAGGGGGGCTCTATAAAAATTCCCATTTTGTTCAAAAGCATGATTACTATCTAGATTTTCCTTGAATTGCTTGTTATTTTATGTTCATAAAAGCTATTTGGTATTGGGTGCCTGGGTGGCTCAGTTGTTAAGTGTCTGCCTTCAGCTCAGGTCATGATCCCAGGGTCCTGGGATCGAGTCCCACATTGGGCTCCCTGCTCGGCAGGAAGCCTGCTTATCCTTCTCCCACTCCCACTCCCCCTGCTTGTGTTCCTGCTCTTGCTATCTCTCTCTCTGTCAAATAAATAAAATCTTCAAAAAAAAAAAAAAGCTATTTGGTATTAAAATGCATGAACTTTTGCATTTAGGATGTGTATAATTTTTCTCAGTGTGATTATATCCTTTTAAGAATAATAATTTAAAAACCTCCTTCTTTTAACCTTGTGATAGTTTAATTTTTAAAAAAAATCTCAAAAAGCAAAGGAATAAATTAATAGTAGCTTTATTGTTGTTAGTCTATGGACTTGGATTCTGCAAACTTCTGTTTAAGGTTCCTTTGATAGAGACTTAATTTAAAAGAAAATAAAAGAAAGACAAGAAACACTGACATCAGCTCAAAAGTTTTTTGCTGACTTTTAGTTAACAAAGCTCTAAATGGCTACTAGTCTTCCACCTGCAATCAAGTGTAATAAACCTTCACAGCAGAAGTCAAATTCTAGGGGAAAAAAGTTGGAAGCACACACTTACACCATAAAACCTTGTTTATTGCAACCATCAGTCTTCCAAGATATGCCCCACAATGGGATTTGGTAAAGCCATTACAAGGTGCTGTATGAGTTCCATTTGCCTACAGTAAATAGAATGTCAGAAGTGTCAGGGGGAAATAAATATCGGGCTGGTTAAAAGGGAGCAGAGATGGCTCAAAGCATCATTGAGAGGATTGATTTATCTGGCATGCTGTAATGACTGCAGATGTGGATCTGTTATTCTAGATGAGCAATGAATTTGATGAGCTGATAACACAGGGCCAGAGAGGCCTGCTTTTAATTACTGATGAGGAATTTATTTGTGAAGCACTGTGATTTACTGAGGGTTTGTTCTGTTATTGACAGGTGACCTTGGGGCTTTTCTCTTCTGATGAATCCCCAAAAAGGAGCTTTTAAAAGAAATAATCAAACAGAAAGTATTCTATCTGTACTTAGAACACAATGAAGTCATTTGAGATACATTGTTGGGGTGGAAGTTACATTCTTTCTACACACAAAAAGTTTGCTGTTCTGGTTATTTGCTGCTTATAAATTACTGCTGATTTTTACTCAAGTATATATTTATATTTTTCCTTTTAAGTAAGTCTTGACTCTGAGACTAGATGTTGGCATTTATTAACACGCTTCTGTCATTAGTATATACTATTGAGGCAGATTTCTTTGGAACCCTGGGATGCCTAGCATAGCTGCTTCATTAAATGATAGCTAATTTGTGTAATATGAGGTGAGTTTATGCTTCTGACATAGTTCTTGTGGTGACCAGCAGTTTCTTGTTTTTATGAATGATACAGACAATTAACATTAAAAAGAAGAAGTTCAAAAGAACAGTGATCATTTGTATTCATTGTATTAATTCCCCTCTTTAAAGTTACAGAATTTGCCTCAAGTTAACTAAATGACAAATTTTGAATATTTGTAGTGCTATTTGTATGCCTTTTATCTTGGCAAAGTAGGGTTGAATATGGAAATTATATATATATTTTTTAGGAATTTAAATGTAGGACTTTTAGATTTTCATCTAAAGTATATAGTCAAAACTGTGAGTTCCAAAGCATCACTTACCTATTTTATTTTATTTCAACCAGCAGTTTACAGAAATGATTTTGTAGTGATTGTGTGGCAAACACAGTAATTTCTGTTGCTAGACTTGTTTGCAAAAAACATTGACCCTGTCCAGTTTATAGATAGAGTTAATTGTTTACAAGCTATTTAAAAAATCACTAAAGCAGGAAAACATCTGGATCTCAAAAGTTCCTAGAAGAGACCTAATGCTATTTATGTGTATAAACCTGTTACTAGTTTGTTTGGGAGAGAGTCAAGGATCAAGTCAGTTTGCGAGGTAGTCAACTAATTTTCTTTTGCAAATTTTATCTTATTGTTCTTATTTTACTTTATAAAAAAAGATTTATTTATTTATTAATTGAGAGACAGAGCATGAGCTGGGGGGGGGCAAGGGAGAGGAAGAGAGAGAATCTCAAGCGACTTCCCGCCTGATACCGGGGTTCCATCCCATGACCCCGAGATCAAGAGTCAGACGCTTAACTGACTGAGGTACCCAGGTGCCCCTCTTACTTTAATTTTACTTCTGAAGAGCTAACAGGCAGTGGCAATGCAATTTTTTTTGTGAGGATTGTAATGTTTTCTGTAGAAAGTATTAAACAGTCTACAGTGTTAAAAATCTTTGCATAAATAAATAAGCCAAGGCTTTTATATCTGCATTTGTATGCATGTATAACTCAATAATTAAACTATTTTATTTAGCAAATCAAAACCACAATGAGATACCACCTCACACCAGTTAGAATGGCTAAAATTAACAAGACAGGAAACAAATGTTGGCAAGGATGTGGAGAAAGGGGAACCCTCTTACACTTTTGGTGGGAATGCAAGCTGGTACAGCCACTCTGTAAGAGTGTATGGAGGTTCCTCAAGGTGTTAAAAATAGAGCTACCGTATGACTCAGCAATTGCACTACTAGGTATTTACCCCAAAGATACAGATGTAGTGATCCGAAGGGGTACCTGCACCTCAAGACACCCTCTTTGGGGTCTTTTCTGATTCCATAAAAATTTTAGGATTATTTGTCCCAGTTCTGTAAAGAAAGATGATGGTATTTTGATATGGATGGCATTGAATGTATAGATTGCTCTAGGTAGCATAGACATTTTTAACAATATTTGTTCTTCCAATCCATGAGCATGGAACATTTTTCCATTTTTTGTGTCTTCCTCAATTTCTTTCATGAGTGTTTTATAGTTTTCTGACTACAGATCCTTTGCCTCTTTGGTTAGGTTTATTCCTAGGTATCTTATGGTTTTTGGTGTAATTGTAAATGGGATGGATTCCTTGATTTTCTTCTGTTGCATTGTTAGTGTTTGGAAATGCAACTGACTTTTGCATTGATTTTATACCCTGCCATGTTGCTGAATTCCTGCATAAGCTCTAGCAATTTTGGGGTGGAGTCTTTCAGGTTTTCTACATAGAGTACCATGTCATCTGCAGAGTGAAAGTTTGACTTCTTCTTTGCCGATTCATATGCCTTTTATTTCTTATTGTTATCTGATTGCTGAGGCTAGGAGTTCTATTACTATGTTTGAACAGCAGTGGTGATAGTGGACATCCCTGCTGTGTTCCTGATCCTAGGGACAGCAGATCTATCCACAGAGACCTGGCAGGCCAGAAAGAACTGGAATGATATAGTCACAGTGCTAAATGAGAAAAATAAGCAACCAAGAATACTTTATCCAGCTAGGATGTCATGCAAAATAGGAGAGATAAAAACTTCCAGGACAAACAGAAACTAAAAGAATTTGTGATCACCAAACCAGCTCTACAAGAAATATTAAAAGGGATCCTCTAAGCAAAGACAGAGCCCAGAATAACATAGACCAGAAAGGAACAGACAATATACAATAATAGTCACTTTACAGGTAATACAATGACACTAAATTCATATCTTTCAGTAGTTACTCAGAATGTAAATGGGGTAAATGCCCCAATCAAAAGACATAGGGTACTAGATTAGATAAAAAAACAAGACCCATTGATATGCTGTCTGCAAGAGACTCATTTTATTTTATTTTATTCATTTTTTATTTTGTTAAAAGATTTTATTTATTTATTTGAGAGAGAGAGAGAGAGAGAGAGAGACAGCACAAGCAGGGGGAGCAGCAGGCAGAGGGAGAGGGAGAAGCAGGTTCCCCGCCGAGCAGAGAGCCTGATGTGAGACTTGATCCCAGGACCCTGGGATCATGACCTGAGCCGAAAGCAGACGCTTAACTGAGCCACCTAGCTGCCCCAAGAGACTCATTTTAGACACAAAGACACCTCCAGATTGAAAGTGAGGGGGTGGAAAACCATTTATCATGCTAATGGACATCAAAAGAAAGCTGGGCTCAAAATCCTTATATCAGACAAATTAGATTTTAAACCAAAGACTGTAGTATGGGATGAAGAGGGACACTATATCATAGTTAAAGGGTCTATCCAACAACAAGATCTAAAAATTGTAATTATTCATGCCCCTAACCTGGGAGTAGCCAATTATATAAGCCAATTAACAAAATCAAAGAAACACATTGAAAATAATGCAGTAATAGTAGGAGACTTTAACACCCCATTCATTGCAATGGACAAATCATCTAAGCAGAAGATTCATAAGGCAATAGGGCTTTGAATGACACACTAGACCAGATGGACTTCACAGATATATTCAGAACATTCCATCCTAAAGCAACAGAATACACATTCTTCTCGAGCGCACATGGAATATTCTCTAGAATAGATCACATACTGGGTCACAAATCAGGTTTCAACTGGTAACAAAAGATTTGGGTCATTCCCTGCATATTTTCAGGCCACAATGCTTTAAAACTGGAACTCAATCACAAAAGGAAATTTGGAAAGAACTCAAAGACATGGAGGTTAAAGAACATCCTACTGAAGAATGAATGGGTCAACCAGGAAATTAAAGCAGAATTGAAAAAATTCATGGAAACGAAATGAAATGAAAGCACAACTGTTCAACACCTTTGGGATGCAGCAAAGGCAGTCCTAAGAGGTAGGTATATAGCAATACAAGCCTTTCTCAAGAAACAAGAAAGGTCTCAAATACACAAGCTAAGCTTACACCTAAAGGAGCTGGAGAAAGAACAGCAAATAAAGCCTAAACCCAGCAAGAGAAGAGAAATAATAAAGATCAGAGCAGAAATCAATGAACTAGAAACCAAAAGAACAGTAGAACAGATCAACAAAACTAGGAGCTGGTTCTTTGAAAGAATAAGATTGATAAACCCTTGGCCAGACTTACCAAAAAGAAAAGAGAAATGACCCAAATAAATAAAATCATGAATGAAAGAGGAGGAATCACAACCAACACCAAAGAAATACAATTATAAGAACATATTATAAGCAACTATATGCCAACAAATTAGGCAATCTGGAAGAACTGGATGTATTTCTAGGAACTTATAAACTACCAAAACTGAAACAGGAAGAAATAGGAAACCAGAACAGACCCATAACCAGCAAGGACATTGAAGCAGTCATCAAAAATCTCCCAACAAACAAGAGTCCAGGGCTGGATGGCTTCCCAGGGGAATTCTACCAAACATTTAAAGAATTAATAACTATTCTTCTGAAGCTGTTTGAACATGGATGCCAAAATTCTCACCAAGATACTAGCCAATAGCATCCAACAATACATTAAAAGGATTTTTCACCAGGACCAAGTGGGTTTTTTCCTGGCTGCAAGGGTGGTTCAACATCTGGAAATCAATGTGATATACTACATTAATAAAAGAAAAGACAAGAACCATATGATCCTCTCAATAGATGCAGAAAAAACATTTGATAAAGTACAGCATCCTTTCTTTTTTTTTTCTAGTTTCTTTTGAAACTTTATTGTGACTTGAAACAGTGTAAGAAAATACAAGTCTAAAGCCATTATTGCTAATTTTAGCAGTTCTGTCATTTTTTAAATAAGTATACACTTTGTTGAATAATGACTTTAGAGCCACTTACTCTTCATCAGTGTAAAACTGCTCTTGAATTTTACTATTCCATGTACATGTTTATACTCTGCCACCTCTGAGTACAGCATCGTTTCTTGATTAAAACTCTTCTAAGTGTTGTGATAGAGGGAATATACCTCAATATCATGACTTGAATTTTTAAAATTAGAAGTTAGTAGAGATTAAATAATAATTAAGCAGGCTTTACCTTTTTTGTTTTGTTTTGTGATTTTGTCTTTTTGGGGGGAAACATTGTTTTTCCTTTTGCTTTTTTCTATTGTGGATTTACCATTAAAAACTATATATAGACTTCTATATTTTCCCATCAACTAGAAGATTCACTTCTCATCTTAATAATTTTAGGTAGGTTAAGAAATGTCAAGTGTATGTTTTCAGTAAGGGGTAAATGCTCTCAGGGTAGGAAGATTTTGGGAATCTTGAGCACATTCAAGGGTCAAATATCTAAAATTACAGTTTTCTTACCACAGAATTTTACCAGGAGGCAACAGAGTTGTACCTACTTCAAAGTAAGCGACTTACTTCCATAGAGCAAAATTTATTTATATTCCTTTACACACTCTCTTTATATTCTTCACTGCAATCTCCTGACAGCATTTTATTAGTCTCCAAGGCCAATTTCTAAAGAAAAGAGAAGTAAATGACATAAATTCCATTTGCTGTGGTGAGACTGAGGAACCAAAATTAAATACTTTAAAAAAATTGATTCAGAAAAGGAATGAGCCTAATTAAGAGGCTACTGCTCAACAAAGGAATAAAGGTAGAGTAGGTACTTGCCTATGAAGTTTGTCTACAATGTGATATTTAATCAACACATCAGAATTTATGTATCTAAACTAGTTATAAGTCTTTCCAAATAACATTGCTTCTGTGCATAACATTTTCAAATCACCCTTTTTGGAGTTATATTCTTATCATATATTTCATTTTTCTAAATATAATCAGTAATGACAGTCATTATCCTTTACAATGAATTATTTTTCATTATAGCATCATAAAATTTACATATTAGTGGAAAACTGATAACCCAAATAATCCTTTTCTAGTCTCATTTTCCTTTGTCCTTCCTGCAGCTTTTGAAAAGCTTAAAAATCTTTCTTCCTTGCCTTCTGTGACAATATAATTTTCTGGTTTTCTTTTGCCTCTTTGATTAATCTTCATCATTTGCTGGTCCCACTGTACCTCTGTACCTAATTAATAAAAAAAATTCTGTTGTTGGCTCTCTGTTTTTCTACCTCTATATTCACTGCCTTGAAGAGATCATGACTTAAACTATTACCTCTTTAAAAATTATCCTCAAACTCCAGAAATAAAAGATTTTCTTCTTTCCGTCTTAAAATCCTGGCTGCCTTTAGTCATGTTCCTATATCCCCAAACTGGGCTTAGAATTTTCATCTCTAAATCAGCTTTCATAATTGTCTATATTAATATTAGTTGTATATATAATAATTGTATGTATTCTTTGTAATTGTGTATAGCAGCTCTATGATTCCATTTTATAAGCTTATGATTCTCATTCACACTTTACTGCCTTTTGACCCCCTTTAGCCTCATTTTCCCCCTTCCCTACTTTCTATTTCCAGCCAACCCTAACACACAGTAACTATAATGGTGAAATGGCCTCCTGGCTTTTTGAGTCCCTTATTATTCTGGTGTACCCTTCATATTGCTTCTAGGATAATCATTTCAAAAAAACTGTATGGCATGCTCTTATTTTCCTTTAAAGTCCTTAGTGACTCTTTTAGTGATTTTCAAAATTGTCTTTAGTATTAAATTTGAACTCCTGAGCTAAAAATTCAGTCTTTTCCCTTAATTGATTACCTCCTACCTATAAAACCTATCTGGTCTTGAGTTTTCATTCTAACAGCTTCAGCAATCACTCATGAGCATGTGGCTTACAAATTGATATCTTAAGTTTGATGTTGTAGAAGAAAGATGAAACTGGTGAATCAAGTCACTTGATTTTTCCTCTAGCCAAGTAAGTATGGATAAGTCAGTAATCTCTACAGTACATGCAGAAGACACTTAATAAATGTTGATAGAATTAAAATACTGTCTTAAAGTGTTTTCTCTATATATGACCATTTAAGAGTAGTTATCTTTATTTCCATGGATGAACATCTATATCACAAATAAAATGAAATCCAGAGAGTTTTCTGCATTTGTTCTAGACACCCCCTCTTTGTTTGTATTCAATTTATTATAAAATTATCTTCTTTATGTAAGCTACACTTATATGCAAAGTTGTTTTTTTTGTTTTGTTTTTCTTTTTTTGGTTGTTGGTTTTTTTGTTTTGTTTTGTTTTTGTTTTTTTACCAAATAGGAAAAAGTTAACTCCATACTATTCCTTT
This sequence comes from Mirounga leonina, assembly GCF_011800145.1. NCBI lineage: Eukaryota > Metazoa > Chordata > Mammalia > Carnivora > Phocidae > Mirounga > Mirounga leonina. Next base: position 16,448,385 of record NW_023270513.1, read on the forward strand.
TTTTCCCTTAACCTCTCAGTAGACTTGGGCATTTGATGGCTCCTGGGCATTCTTATTTTGGTTTCTCTGAAATAATATTCTCAATTTTCTCCCTACCTGCTTGATCTCTGTTTAAAGATTTTTTTTTTAAACTTAATGTTACATGGCGTGTATTTGGAAAGAGATCTTTATTTATTCTGATTTTCTTTTGGAGACACTATTCCTCTTACAGTGGCATAGAAAGATTTATTGAATTCAGAAATTTATATTGGATTTTTTCTTGCCTATGTAACATTCAAAATGATGAAAATTAGCAGCTTTCATGGTTTTTATAGAATCATTTGGGTTCACACTGAAGGACCTTGTGGTTGAACTGAATGCTCTTGCATCTACTTAGATAAGTAGAGGGGAATACACAGTTGTTTAGCACTTTTATCATGTAAAGAATAGATACCTAAAACTATTGTATTAAACATAAAATTTACTTAATTCAAGTTATTAACATTCTAAAAAACAAAGTTGACATTAGCTTATGAAGAAAGCATTTGTGATGTCAGGATATGGAACAACGTGTAGAGCATGAGATAGTTTCTTTTTCTCCTCTCTCTGTCTCATTTTTGGTTACAGTCCTTCCTAGTATGCCCATAATTACATTAACTTTTTAAATAATTACATTATTTTCTTCTTATTGGAGATATTTCTTTCTCTTTTATTTTCCCTCTACACTTTTTGGGAAATAAGTGACCCTTTGGAAAACACATAGTTGACAATTGGATGCACATCTCTATAGAATACATGGATCTAAGGAAAAAGTAGAGGTAAACCTTAGGAATTCTACCATTTAAGAATTCTTGAGGGGGAGATGAACCATGAGAGACTATGGACTCTGAGAAACAAACTGAGGGTTCTAGAGGGGAGGGGGGTGGGGGGCTGGGTTAGCCTGGTGATGGGTATTAAAGAGGGCACATATTGAATGGAGCACTGGGTGTTATACGCAAACAATGAATCATGGAACACTACATCAAAAACTAATGATGTAATGTATGGTGATTAACATAACATAATAAAATTTTAAAATGTACAAAAAAAAAAAATAATTCTTGACAGTATATTACCCAGAATGAACTGAGGTTTTTTTTGGTGTCCTCTGTGGGAAGAGTTTGCTGAGCAAAACAGTAATGGTAAGATTCAATGTTTATTTATTTATTATTTATTTATTTATTAAAGATTTTATTTATTTATTTGACAGAGAGATAGACAGAAGAGCACAAGCAGAGGGAGAGGGAGAAGCAGGCTCTGCACTGAGCAGGGAATCTGATGCGGGACTCGATCCCAGGACCCTGAGATCATGACCTGAGCTGAAGGCAGACGCTTAACCATCTGAGCCACCCAGGCGCCCCAGATTCAATATTTATTATTTTTAAAACTATGCAAGATAATTTTTAAGTGTTTTAGTCATATTTAATCATATGTAAGCAATAGATTACTATCCTATGTTGCAGAATATACATAGACTTTTATAAAAGTGAGGTTCTTTTTGAATCGGTAATGAATGCATGTGCTAAGAAAAATTACAAAAGGGTATGACATAAAAGGGAAGTCTTCCTTCCATAGACCCCTGTCTGCTAGTCATCTAGTTCCTTTTTACTGAGTTTACATTTATTTGAGGTTGTGCCAGTTTGTTTCTGAACACCTTCCCCTTGCTAATTAACTGAGTAGTTTGAGAAGCAGTTGGTAAGAATGTAAACACAAGTCCCAGGTGCTTGTGTCCTTGACAGCAGGTGAGGGAAGTTCTGCTATTTGAAATTACTAGACAAAAGTAAGGATAGATCATGACTCATACTCCTACAAAAAAGAATTCATGTTGACATGTGTTAGATAGACTCAAATAACAAAACAATTATGCATCAGAACTCCTATTCATGAAATTTAATGCCCTTTTAACCCTTGCTCAGTGTTTGTGGGAATGCAAATTGGTGCAGTCACTGTGGAAAACAATATATATGGAGTTTCCTCAAGAAAATAAAAATAGAATTGCCATATGATCCAGTAATTTCACTATTGGGTATTTACACAAAGAAAATGAAAACACTATTTTGAAAAGATATACGTACTCCTATGTTTATTGCAACATTATTTATAATAGCCAAGATATGGAAGCGAGCTGTGTCCATTCATATATATATATAGGAATATCACTCAGCCATAAAAAAAATGAAATCTTGCCATTTGCCACAACATGGATGGACCTAGAGGGTATAATGTTAAGTGAAATAAGTCAGAAAAAGATAAAACCTTATTATTTCACTCATATGTGGAATTTAAGAAACAAAACAAATGAACAAACAAAAAGAGACCAAAACACCAGAGAAAAAGTTTATTCTTGAATACAGAGAACAAACTGGTGGTTGACAGAGTGGGGGAGTTGGGGGATTGGGTGAAATAAAGGAGATTAAGAGTACATTTATCTTAATGAGCACTGAGAAATGTAGAGAATTGTTGAATCATTACCTATGTTTATTTTACTTCAATAAAAAAAGAAAGTTTAAAAATATTTAAAAGCCCTTTTAATAAATTTTTTTTAAGTTTTAATTTAAATTCCAGTTAGTTAAAATACAGTGTAATATTAGTTTCAGGTGTACAATATAGTGATTCAATGCTTCCGTACAACACCTGGTGCTCATCACAACAAGTGCACTTCCTAATCCCCATCCCTGTTTAACCCATCCCCCCACCCACTTCCCCTCTGGTAACCATCAGTTTGTTCTCTATAGTTAAGAGCCTCTTTCTTGGTTTGCCTCTCTCTCTCTCAGTTCCCCTCTGCTCATTTGATTTGTTTCTTAAATTCCACCCATGAGTGAAATCATATGGTATTTAACTTTCTCTGACCGACTTATTTCACTTAGCATAAGACTTTTTAATTCCAGTCATGTCATTGCAAATGACAAGACTTCATTCTTTTTTTTGTTTTGCTTTGTTTTGTTTTGTTTTTTTTGTTTTTAGTTTTTTGAATTTTATTATGTTATGTTAGTCACAATACAATACATCAGTTTTTGATGTGGTGATCCATGACCCATTGTTTTTGTATAACACCCAGTGCTCCATGCAGTATGTGCCCTCCTTAATACCCATCACCGGGCTAACCCATCCCCCCCACACCTCCCCTCTAAAACCCTGTTTTTTTCTCAGAGTCCATAGTCTCTCATGTTTCATCTCTCCCTCTGATTCCCCCCCTTCATTTTTCCCTTCCTTCTTCTAATGTCCTCCATGCTATTCCTTATGTTCCACAAATAAGTGAAACCATATGATAATTGACTTTCTTTGCTTGACTTATTTCACTTAGCATAATCTCCTCCAGTCCCATCCATGTTGATGTAAAAGTTGGGTATTCATCCTTTCTGATGGCTGAGTAATATTCCATTGTATGTATGGACCACATCTTCTTTATCCATTCATCTGTTGAAGGGCATCTCGGCTCTTTCCACAGTTTGGCTATTGCGGACATTGCTGCTATGAACATTGGGGTGCATAGGGCCCTTCTTTTCACTACATATGTGTCTTTGGGGTAAATACCCAGGAGTGCAATTGCTGGGTCATAGGGGAGCTCTATTTTTAAATTTTTGAGGAACTTCCACACTGTTTTCCAAAGTGGCTGTACCAACTTGCATTCCCACCAACAGTGTAAGAGGGTTCCCCTTTCTCCACAACCTCTCCAACATTTGGTGTTTTTTTCCCTGTCCGTTTTTGCCATTCTAACTGGTGTAAGGTGGTATCTCAATGTGGTTTTGATTTGAATTTCCCTGATGGCTAATGATGATGAATATTTGTGTCTGTTAGCCATTTGCATGTCTTCTTCAGAGAAGTGTCTTTCATATCTTCTGCCCACTTTTTGACTTGATTATTTGTTTTTTGAGTGTTGAGTTTGAGAAGTTCTTTTTTTTTTTTAATGTTTTATTTATTTATTCATGAGAGTCCGAGAGAGAGAGAGAGGCAGAGGCAGAGGGAGAAGCAGGCTCCCTGCCTAGCAGGGAGCCCGATGCAGGACTTAATCCCAGGACCCTGGGATCATGACCTGAGCCGAAGGCAGACACTTAACCATCTGAGCCACCCAGGCGCCCTTTTTTGAGAAGTTCTTTATAGATCTTGGATACCAGCCCTTTATCTGTAGTGTCCTTTGCAAATATCTTCTCCCATTCTGTGGCTTGCCTCTCTGTTTTGTTGACTGTTTCCTTTGCTGTGCAGAAGCTTTTGATCTTGATGAAGTCCCAAAAGTTCATTTTTGCTTTTGTTTCACTAGCTTTTGGAGATGTATCTTGAAAGAAGTTGCTGTGGCTGATGTCAAAGAGGTTACTGCCTATGCTCTCTTCTAGGAATTTGATGGATTCCTGTCTCACATTGAGGTCTTTTATCCATTTTGGGTTTATTTTTGTGTATGGTGTTAGAGAATGGTCGAGTTTCATTCTTCTGCATGTGGCTGTCCAATTTTCCCAGCACCATTTATTGAAGAGACTGTCTTTTTTCCATTGTGTATTTTTTCCTGCTTTGTCAAAGATTATTTGACCATAGAGTTGAGGGTCCATATCTGGGTTCTCTATTCTGTTCCATTGGTCTATATGTCTGTTTTTGTGCCAGTACCATGCTGTCTTGGTGATCACAGCTTTGTAATATAGCTTGAAATTGGGCAATGTGATGCCCCCAGCTTTGTTTTTCTTTTTCAACATTTCCTTGGCAATTCTGGGTCTTTTCTGATTCCATACAAATTTTAGGATTGTTTGTTCCAGCACTTTGAAAAATGTCATTGAAATTTTGATCGGGATGGCATTGAAGGTATAGATTGCTCTGGGTAGCATAGACATTTTAACAATGTTTATTCTTCTGATCCATGATCATGGAATATTTTTCCATCTTTTTGTGTCTTCTTCAAGTTCTTTCATGAGTGTTCTGTAGTTCCTAGAGTATAGATCCTTTACTTCTTTTTTTTTTTTTAAAGATTTTATTTATTTATTTGAGAGAGAGAATGAGAAAGAGAGCACATGAGAGGGGGGAGGGTCCGAGGGAGAAGCAGACTCCCTGCTGAGCAGGGAGCCCGATGCAGGACTCGATCCCGGGACTCCAGGATCATGACCTGAGCCGAAGGCAGTCGCCCAACCAACTGAGCCACCCAGGCGCCCCAGATCCTTTACTTCTTTGGTTAAGTTTATTCCGAGGTATCTTATGGTTTTTGGTGCTATTGTAAATGGAATCGTTTCTCTAATTTCTCTTCTCTTTCTACAGGTGCATTGTTAGTGTATAAGAAAGCAACTGATTTCTATGCATTGATTTTGTATCCTGCCACATTACTGAATTGCTGTATGAGTTCTAGTAATTTGGGGGTGGAGTCTTTTGGTTTTCCACATAAAGTATCATGTCATCTGAGAAAAAGAGAGAGTTTGACTTATTTTTTGCCAATTTGAATACCTTTTATTTCTTTTTGTTGTCTGATTGCTGTTGCTAGGAATTCTAGTACTATGTTGAACAATAATGGTGAGAGTGGGCATCCTTGACGTGTTCCTGATCTTAAGGGAATGGCTTTCAGCTTTTCAGCTTTTCCCCATTGAGGATGATATTTGCTGTGGGTTTTTTGTAGATGGATTTTATGAACTTGAGGAATGTTCCCTCTATCCCTATACTCTGAAGAGTTTTCATTAGGAGAGGATGTTGTATTTTGTCAAATGCTTTTTCTGCATCAATTGAGAGGACCGTGTGGTTCTTCTCCCTCCTCTTATTAATGTGTTCTATCACATTGATTGATTTGCGAATGTTGAACCACACTTGCATCCCAGGGATCAATCCCACTTGGTCATGGAGGATGATCCTTTTTACTGTATTGTTGGATCCTATTAGCTAGGATTTTGTTGAGGATTTTGGAATCCATATTCATCAGGGATATCGGTCTGAAATTCTCCTTTTTGATGGGGTCTTTGCCTGGTTTGGGGATTAAGGTAATGCTGGCCTCATAGAATGAGTTGGGAAGTTTTCCTTCTTTTTCTACTTTTTGAAACAGCTTCAGTAGAATAGGTATTATTTCTTCTTTGAATGTTTGGTAGAATTCCTCAGGGAATCCATCAGGCCCTGGACTCTTGTTTTTTTGGGAGGTATTTGATCACTGCTTCAATCTCGTTACTGGTTATTGGCCTATTCAGGTTGTCAATTTCTTCCTGTTTCAGTCTTGGCACCTTATAGGTTTCCAGGAAGGCATGCACTTCATCCAGATTGCTCAGTTTATTGGCATATAGTTTTTGATAATAATTTCTAATAATTGTTTCTATTTCCTTGGTGTTAGTCGTGATCTCTCCCCTTTCATTCATAATTTTATTAATTTGGGTCCTTTCTCTTTTCTTTTGGATAAGTCTGGCCAGTGGTTTATCGATCTTATTATTTCTTTCAAAGAACTAACTTCTAGTTTCATTGATCTGATCTACTGTGTTTCTGGTTTCCAATTTATTGATCTCTGCTCTAATCTTAATTATTTCTCTTCTAATGCATGGCTTAGGCATCATTTGTTGCTTTTTTTCTAGTTCTTTAAGGTGTAGAGTTAGTTGGCGAATTCGGGATTTTTCTCTTTTTTGGAGTGAGGCTTGGATGGCTATGTATTTCCCCCTTAGGACTGCCTTTGCAGTATCCCATAGGTTTTGGACTGATGTGTTTTCATTCTCATTGGTTTCCATGAATTGTTTAAGTTCTTTGATTTCCTGGTTGACCCAAACATTCTTGAGCTGAGTGGTCTTTAGCTTCCAAGTGTTTGAATTTCTGCCAATTTTTTTCTTGTGATTGAGTTCCAGTTTTATAGCATTGTGGTTTGAGAATATGCAGGGAATAATCTCAATCTTTTGGTATTGGTTGAGACCTGATTTGTGACCCAGTATGTGGTCTATTCTGGAGAAAGTTCCATGTGTGCTCGAGAAGAATGAGTATTCTGTTGTTTTAGGGAGGAATGTTCTGTAAATAACTATGAGGTCCATCTGGTCCAATGTATCATTCAAAGCTCTTGTTTCCTTGTTGATTTTCTGCTTAGATGGTCTGTCCATTGCTGAGAGTGGCGTATTGAGGTCTCCTACAATTAATGTATTGTTATCAATATGAGTCTTTATTTTGATTAACAGTTGGCTTATGTAGATGGCTGCTCCCATGTTGAGGGCATAGATATTTACAATTGTTAGATCTTCCTGTTGGATAGACCCTTTAAGAATTACATAGTGTCCTTCTGTGTCTCTAACTACAGACTAGTTTAAAATCTAATTTGTCTGATATAAGAATTGCTATCCCAGCTTTCTTTTGAGGTCCACTGGCATGGAAGATGGATCTCCACCCCTTCACTTTCAGTCTGGATGTATCTTTAGGTCCAAAATGAGTCTCTTCTAGACAGCATATGGATGGGTCCTGTCTTTTTATCCAGTCTGCAACCCTGTGCCATTTTATGAGAACATTTAGGCTGTTCACGTTGAGAGTGATTATTGAAAGATATGAATTAATTGTCATCATGTTGCCTGTGAAGACCTGTTTTTATAGATTGTCCCTGTAAATTTCTGTTGTATATCACTCTTAGGGTCTTTCTCCTTTTATAGAACCCCCCTTAATATTTCTTGCAGGGCTGGCTTAGTGGTCACATATTCTTTCAGTTTCTGCCAGTCTTGGAAGCTCTGCATCTCTCCATCCATTCTAAATGCTAGCCTTGCTGGATAAAGTATTCTTGGCTGCATGTTCTTCTCGTTAATACCCTGAATATGTCTTGCCAGGCCTTTCTGACTTGCCAGGTCTCTGTGGATAGGTCTGACATTATTCTGATGTTCTTCCCTCTGTACATAAAGAATCTTTTCCCCCTCACTGTCCTTAAGATGGTTTCCTTGGTTCTAAGATTTGAGAGTTTTACTATTACATGCTGGGGTGTTGGCCTGTTTTCCTTGATCTTGGGAAGGGTCCTCTCTGCCTCTAGGACTTGAATGTTTGTTTCTTTCCCCAGATTAGGGAAGCTCTCAGCTATGATTTGCTCAAATATATCTTCTAGTCCTCTCTCTTTCTCCACTCCCTCCGGGATTCCAATAATTCTGACATTGGAATGCTTCATGGTGTCATTTATTTCTGTGATTCTATTTTCATGGTTTCTGAGTTGTTTTTCCCTGGCCTCCTCTTTTCCCTTTTTATCTATTAAGTTGTCTTCCAGGTTACTAATTCAATCTTCTGCCTCACTTCACCTAGCTGTTAGATTATCTAGATTAGATAGGATCTCACTGATAGCATATTTAAGTTCTGCCAATTCAGCTTTCATTTCTGCCCTTAGAGACTATGTTGCCCTTAATTGATTTCTCCATTCTAGCTATTGTCTTCACAATTGCTAGCCTGAATTCCATCTCCGACATCTTGGTTATATCTGCATCCATTTGTAGATCTCCTGCATAAGTCATAATCTCTGAGTCTTTTCTGTTTTGGGGGTTCCTCCTCCTAGTCATTCTGTTGATGGGTGGTTGAGGGAATGTATAGAGTCCAAATTATTGACCAGAACTCAAGCGAGATGCACCTGTTTCTAGGGACCTTAGGTTGCTGGTCTCTTGTTTTCCCAGTCTGTCTTCTGGGGGAGGGGCTGGCCCCGCTGTTACTCAGGCAACCCTGTTTAGGCGGAGTTGCCCTGGCCCCCTGTGGTGGGGGGATGGGCTCAGTGGGAGCCAGTTTTTTGGGGCTTTTTTTCTCTGGCGGCTTTCCCTGGTGGCTTTCCACATCTCTTCCAAGAGTCAGAGTAGAAGAGACCATTTCCAATCCTCTGCCTCAGAGCAGAGACTACAGTCTGTTCTTCAGTGAGCTCTCCAGGTCTCACTGTCTCCGTTTCTGTCCATGCTGCTATAAACTGCAGCGTCCTGGGTTGTCCGCCCCTCAGCAGCATTCCCAGTCCTCGGCTCCAAGTTGGGGTACCTCTCTGCCCTTTGTGCTTCTGAAACCGCCAGCCATTCCCAGTTCGCACACGTGACCCCACTGCTCCGGGTTTCCCACCTGGGCGCTGCCCTAAAGTCCTTTCTCCGCCGCTACTGGTCTGGGAGTCTGTGCCCTGTCCCCAACATGCAAGGCTGTTGCTCACCAGCGTTGTAGGATCCCCACGGCCAGGCACCCTCCTGCTGCCGTTTATCCTCTGATATCTTCCCGCAGAATCACAGCTCTCTGCTTTGTACCTCAAAACTAACTGCCTGCGATATTCTGTTTGTAGAGATCCAGATCTTCTTACATCTCAGGCTGGTTTCGTGGGTGCTCAGAGTGGTCTGGTAGCTACCCAGCTCAATTCCGGGGACCCGTTGAAATAGGGTCCCCTGCTCCTCTGCCATCTTTTCTCCCCCAAGACTTCATTCATTTTGATGGCTGAGTGATATTCCATTTTATTTATGTACCACATCCTCTGTATCTATTCAACAGGTGATGAATACTTGGGCTGTTTCCATAATTTGGCTATTGTAGAGAATGTTGCTATAAACATTAGGATGCATGTATCCCTTTGAATTAGTGTTTTTTTATTCTTTGGGTAAATATGTAGTAGTGCATAGCTGATAAATGTTAGCATCCAAAATATATAAAGAACTTATAAAACTCAACACCCCCAAAATGAATAATCCAATAACAAATGGGCAGAAAACATGAAGAGACATTTTCAAAAGAAGACATCCAGGTGGCAACAGACACATGAAAAATATTCAACTTCACTCATGATCAGGGAAATACAAATCAAAGCTACAATGAGATATCACCTCACACCTGTCAGAATGGCTAAAATCAACAATGCAAGAAGCAATAGCTGTTAGTGAGGATGTGGAGAAAAAGGAACACTTGTGCACTGTTGGTGGGAATGCAAACCAATGCAGCCTTTCTGGAAAACATTATGGAGGTTCCTCAAAAAGTTAAAAGTAGAACTACCTTATGACTCTTTTAGTAAATTAATGTGTAAGCTCTAAATTCATTATTAGTAACAAAGCTACAGAAAATATGTCATTCATCATATCTAAATATTTACAATGGTAACTTGAGACAGTGATAATTATTTAGAGAATCAATTTATTAGACTAGTATACTAGTAGTTCAGAGAATGTATCAACATACATGTAAAATGCATAAAATAGTAGTTAAGTCAGTAATCAAACCTGGCAGTGAAATATGGGCCTGGATTTCAGAATAATAGATAATATCAAAACTATAAATTATTACAAATGTTGACATCTTTAGTACATATAAAACTAATATAAAATAAATACTAGTACTTTAGAAAAAGAAAGAAAACATTTACTAACCTTATGAAGAAAAAGGAAAAATCATGTAGAAAGCAATGGAAACAAAATGTTTAGGAATTATAAACAGAGTGAATACAGGTAACAAGTATGATGTCATGAAAACTTTCAGATTACATAGGCCATAGGTGGACAGATCTAATGTTTTTCCAACTGTGGTTCTTGGAATTCCAAGATTATGTACATCAGGGGCCATCAACCAGGATCTGACCGTTATAAAGCATATCGATTAGAGAAATTGTATTACATGTTGGGCTTCCAGGTAGGATTATTTAGATAAAGTATATAGTGGTATATCTCTTCAATGTCTTTCTGTCTCTCTCCCTCTCTCTCTGTCTCTCTCTGTATTTCTCTCTCTCTCTATCCTCTACTCTTGCTCTGGTTTTTCCTCATAGTCTCACAACTAGTATGAGGAGAAGGCATGAATATTATGCTGTGTGTTACACATAAGATAGTGTGTAAATAAAACATCCAAGAAGAATATATGAATTTATTGCACCTCAAAAACATTCAAATCTTAAGTTTTTTGGTTTTAGTTTTTTTGATAATTTTATAGAAAAAAACTTTTTAATAAGTATTGTCTTGTTAAACTAATATTTTGAATTATATTTAGTGATTATATAAATGGTTTCCTTAAAAGAACTGTTAAATTGCTTATTAATTTCCCCTCAGTTGTTGGAAACTGTTTACCCAGTTACTGATTTTCTAAAATTGGTCATCAGCAGCAAGTTTTCTTGTCATTAGTGAGAATTAGTGAAATTCTATCATATTGGTTAACTTATAATGGTTATCAGCACATCACATTTATTGCATGGTTAATGCTTTCTGGCTATCCTTGGTATTAAAGTGTGATGGTTGATGGTAAAATTGAAATGTATAATTGCATGAATTTTAAAGAAGAATAAAGCACAATTCTGCGGATCATAAGCTGCAGTTTACTTGTGAAATTTAACATTTGTAAGGGCTTCCACTATCTCTCCCCTTTTATTCTTTTTGTGATTTCCCATTAGGATCTACATATTATATAAATTCTGAGATTTGAATAAGGATAAGTATTTTTATATTATTTGTAATCCATATAATATGGCTTAGAACTCCATTTTATTAAAAAATGTGTTTAAAGGGAAACACTTCCCCAGTCCCACAAAACTTCAGTCTTTATCCCTGCATTGTAATTACTAGTAGGATATTTAAAGAAATACATATGGGGTTGATTTGCTTTCATATCTTCTTTGTTATCCTGATAGAACTTGGGAAAATAGTAGAATGTCCATCAAATACACATTAATAGAAATAAGATGTCTGTTCCACTTTTATATTTTTTCCTTTTGTACATGATTTTAGTAATAACTGGCACTATGACAAACTACTTAATTCTAGTTTTCTAATGAAACAGCTGTACAAACTCAGAATGTGAGTTAATGCATTTAGAATGTAAGGTCTGGGTTTATGCATCATTTTCAATGGGGAGCACTTCATATGAAATAGATTCCCCTGGTAACAATTGCTGAAAGAGGATTTATGATCCCTATGGAATTTTCCACAGAATCATTTTTTTATATTATGTTGTTTAGTGCAAAAGGGCTTGTAACCAAACTACCCTTGAATAAAAATATTTGGTAAGTTGAAACATGAATAGTGGAAGTGATTATCTGTAACACAACATTAAATTTTATGTAATGGAATTTGTGGACAAAGTTCAGACATAGAATGTCATTATATTAAAATAAAAATTAAATGAGAATATAGCACTGTAGTGAGTTCTAGTTCTTGTTTCTTGAGGGAAACAATTTATGATCCCTGCCATTCAATAGTTGGTGTATTTATATTAATATTTTAAAAATAAATATTTATTAGCATAAATAGCAAACTAGAGCAATACTTTGATCCATAAAGTCAGGTGTATTTGTCTACTTAGGCTGCCATAACAAAGTACCACAGACTGGGTGGCATAAACAACACTAATTTATTTTCTCACAGTTCTGGAGGCTGAATGTCCAAGATCAAGGTGTCAGCAAGTCTGGATTCTCTTGAGGCCTCTCTCCTTGGCTTTCAGATGTCCAGTTTCTCCCTCTGTTGTCTAATGGCCTTTCCTTTGTGTATTTGTACAGCTAAAGAGTGAGATCTCTGGTGTCTCTTCCTCCTTTTATATGGACACCAGTTGTATTGGATTAGAATCCCACTTTTATGACCTCATTTAACCTTCATTACCTCTTTAAAGGCCCTATCACCAAATACAATCACAGTGAGGTTTAGGGCTTCAGCATATGACCTTTAAGGGGCACAAGTCCATAATATCAGGTAAACTCTGCTATATAAGAAATAATTTGTTGTACGTGAAAATAATGCATTAAATTGTATTAAAATATAAGAAGAGAAATCTCTCAATCCTCTCAAATATTAACAGGATGGTTTGGGTCTCTAGAAATTATTGCTTCAAATTGTGAGAGGCTAGAGTAATAGGTCAGTTCTAGAAGATGAACTATGATTCCTAAAAGCAAGGATCTGCACGTATATTCAGAATACTATTCTGGAAATAAAAGATGGGCAAGATCTAGCTTAACAGCAGCACGTAAACAAATGACTTAATAGCCAACAATACAAGAAGGGGATCAAGGTAAGTATCAGTAAGTAGTGAGTAGATTCCTTTGGCAATTGGATACAAAGCAACCATATTGGGCCTAGATGTGGAAGAGTTCTGGCGCATGGGCTCAGTCATTGGGTAAGAGGGTTTAGGCTATCAGGGATAACACAACGACACTGGAACTGATACTAGGAGTGAGAAGCTGGAAATAAAATGGTAGTTGAAGAGTCTCAAAAGGCAGACTTAATTTCATGATTTCACCCAAGGATGCTAAAAGGAGAATGAATGCAGCACTAGCGAATGGGACACAAAGCAAGCTACTTAACCAAGAGAGTTGCATCAAGGAAAATGGCCACCAACCAGGAAAGCATTGGAAGGAAAAGTCTGAGAACATGTCATGAAAGAAGGAAGGGAAGTTATATCAGTTCTGTATGAAGGGAGGCCACTTTATAAGAGCCAAAGTTAAAAATGACAAACAGAAAGAAGAAAATGCTTCAGAATGTACAGTGAAAAAGTGGTATGTGTGGGACCAGGGATAAAAATTTAATGTCTAGGAAAGAGGGTACAAAATTTATGTTATGATACAATGTGAACTTGCCTCAAAAACCATACCACCAAATACCTACAGCTCTATTTGAAGGTGGGGGGAGGGAGAGACTGTCCTCCTCATTGAAAAGGCAGTTGGAGACGAGAAAACCAAGCAGGCAACTCCATACAGTTTACACAGCTTTATTCAGGGTAACTTACTGTTGGAGGATTGGGCAGGCAATGATCCAGAGGTGTTCAGCTACTCTCTGCAAAGTTCAGACCTTAGTCCACAGATTTTATAGATTGAGAGAATGTGCAGAAGGGCATTGCAGTGAGATCAAAGGGTTCGCTTGCACCTCAAAGGGCTTGCTTGCCCCTAATTGACAGCTAACCTTTAATTAGATCTCATGGAGTCATCTGTGTGTCAGGAAGGAGAGAGTCTATGTTACCTTTAACAAATTTATGAAGAGCCAAAGTAATGCTTCCCCCATCCTGGCCTTGGCAGGCATTTCTAAGGTATGTATATTAATTTCCTCGGGGCCCAGAATACATAGCCTCAAGAGAGGACATGAACAAGATGGAGGGTTAAAGATGGAGTCAGTATTGTCAGCACTCCTACAAGCTCCTGCTTACTAAGTGGAGGCTATTCCAAAAGAAAGCACCTTATTAAATGGTCATAATGTAATTCATGGATAAATTGGTAATTTATTGCTTTATAAACAGTAAGAATCAATAATACCTACCTGATAATCACAGGTCTTTGCACTATAGCCATTTATCCTGTACATAATAAGCGATTGAAGTATAACCACCTTGCTGAACTTCATACTTTTTCATGTATAATGTACTGTCCTTATTAGAAAACTTTGTTTCCTTTTACATCAAACCTCAAAAAAGTGTTGTTTTTTTTTTACCTCTAGAGTGGTTTCTGTTGGTGCCTTTTAAAATTTTAACCTGATATCCTTTTTGTTAAATCTCCAACATTAGCATGATGTTCCAGCAATGAATTCCCCTCCTGTAGCTCAAGTACACTCTGAATTTTGATGCCTATAATTAACCTTACATAATTATGTATATTGTGTAAGTAAGTGTATATTATTTTTGTATGTATATATAGTAAAGGACATCTTTTTCTCCTTTCCATCATTTATTTAATGCCAGATAAAACAAAAACCTTTTTCTTATACCAGAAAATAGAACAGGGAGATCTTTATAATGACAAGTTTACTATCAGCTCATAGATCATTTTGACAACTTCTGTTTTCAAGGGAAGGTCCGACAGAAAGGGATATCAGTTTGTCTCTCTGTCAAAGGGAAGGATAGACCTGAGCTTTAAGGAGAAATAGCCTTTTGCTGTTCATTTGACTGTTAGGGTTGTAGTTATTTATCTTTCATTGTGCACACATTCTAAAGCATTGAATGCTGGACTGATGTTCCCATTTTCAGATGCTGACCATCTCTTGAGAAGTAGGGCCTTGTGTATTACTGTGTAGCTTGTATGTTTTAATGACATGGTAAGCTGTGTCTTCATTTATCAAAGAGGGTTCTCTTTGAAATTCTAGTTTCATAGCTTTCTCTGTCAGTCTCATCTGCATGTTTGGAGTACTGTTTCTTTTGTTTTAGCACCATTGATCTGGTTTTTCCCCTTTCCCATAGGAAAGAAAGCTGTCATTTAGAAATAATGTGAATTTCTGTGTTTATTCTTTTTTTTTTTTTTTTCCCTTTAGGAACTGTAAGTGGGCTGAGGTACGCACATTTATCTAAGGATGAGTTATTTAAGAATATGTGCACTTTTTTGGTGAAGTTTTGGTCATTAAAAAAAAAAATCTTGAGAATTATCATGAGAATTTATTTGATTCTTATGCCTGTATTTGTTGGTGTGCTCACTATATCTAGCCTGAAAAACATACTCCATACATATCTGGTGGTTAACCCTGATATATGTGTATTCTGTAACTTATTAATCACAAACCAGCACCTTCCACATTGAATTGTACAAATACCAGTAGATGATACAAATTACCTAGAAATTTCAGAATAAAGTTAATAATCATCCGTATTTTTCTATTTGAAATCGTTGTTAATAACTTAACAAAATGAGGTGGCTCATGAAAAGTTGTATTAGTTAGGATTTTTCTTTTTGCGTTTGAGTGGCAAAATTTGCAAATATAATTAATAAAGCATTTAAGAGTAAATAATTTCCTCAAATGCTGAAAACAACTAAATTTTTCTCAACACATTCAGCATTCTGTTAATCATGCCTCTGAAATAATGATTTAATGTGCAATCATTTTATACAGTTCAAGAACAGGAAAATGCATGGTATTCAAGAAAGTCTAAAGAGTTCTCTTGTTACTGGCATTGCAAATAATGCATGTGCTTTAATCAACAAAGCTGTTTTGTTGTTTCTAATTCAATCCCCAGCTCCATTTTCACCCCTGTATTTGGAATCAGTTTGTGCATAGCCTTCAGTGAGGTTCTAAATGATTGGTGAGAGCTGGCAGTCCTGACAGGGAATGGAGGTACTCTTTGTAAACAAAATCAGCGGTAACTTGCTCTTTACTTCCTAGCCTTAATATTTCTCCAGTAAAATTATGAATATTGCATGCACTCCATCGACACTCCAAAATGAGAGCCAGTTTGTATTTCCAAATATGCTAATCACCTGCTTCCCGAAGTATAGATATATAATTTTGGATTTAAGATCCAATAAAGAATTTTATTGTGATTTTGTTTCCATTCAATATTGCAAAATATTCACTCACCTCTATTGCCGTTTTAGGAAGCTTGTGTTCTTTAAAGAAAATTCTTGAACTAGCTGATTTTCATGACTCTGGTAATTAGTGGCTTGGGATGTTTTTATTTCAGATTTAGACTGGGAGTCACCTAGTTTTAGAATTTACCAAAGAGATTCCCCCTGTTCTGTTTTTTCTTTTTTTTTTTTTCCATAAAGTGTGTGTGGGGGGGGGCTTAATTTATAAAATGTGACACAAAATTCAAAATTCTTCTTAGTGGATATTATCCTGAGGTTTTTGAATCTGGATCTGACTTTTGTCTATCCTTTGCTTCACAAGTTTTCTCCTTTGAAAAAACAAGTCTGGAGCTATAAAGTAACATATTTTGTGCCAAAACTTATGAAAAGGAGGGGGAGGGAGTGTTGGGACACGTCTCTTTTTTTGTTTTTATTTAAATTCTGATTGGTTAACAAACAGTGTTGTATTTGTTTCAGGTGGGACCCATCTTGATAACAACAATCAGCCTTTGGAAAGTTCATTCCAGGCTAATGGCTGGTGAAATTTTTCTGGGTAGTTAAAATGAAATGAAATGAATTAAAGAACATGAAGGAGAGCAAGCAGAATGGTTTATTGCTTTTCTCTGAAGGCACAATAGTTATACTCTCTTTTTGTTACTCATTATCTATGTGGCAGATATTTAAGCCCAGGGTTTTGATTACCATGATGGCTGAATTAGAGCTATAAATCCAGGCTAACGTGCAAAATTCTATAGCTAGCAGGTACTAAAACAGGATACCGAAAACTCCAGTCCTTAAATTCTTTTAACTGATGAATATTCATAGTTGAAGAAAAGAACAAGCACAATTTTCCCCCCTCTCTGAAACATCATTATTAGAAGTGAAAGAACTAATGCCTGATTTAAAAAATACATGTAATGTATATGGACATGAGAAGGCCAAGCACCATCAAAGTCAGAATTGCTATTTGTTTCAGAAGGGTTCAGAAGTTTTTCTGAGAACTCTATAAAGATGAAGGCAGTTTTGAATGTATGAGACAGTCAAGTGACTTATAATTCGATTAAAAAATTAATCAGGTGACTTGGATCTTGCAATGAAGAAAAATCGTACTTTTAAATGTCTGAAAGCTTGCAGCTTTCAATGCAAAAGTTTCATGAGTTGGTATAGTGCAGCTTAAAAAGCACTAGGTTTTATGGTGTAGCACAGCTGAAAAAATAAAGTGTCATATCAGGTTGGGGTCACATTTGTCTAAGAAAAACTAACAGGATTTCTTTTGTCAACACAGGAGATGAGCTGTATGATAAGGGAAAGTTATACTCTCTGATCTGTACTTCTTTTATGGAAGTGACTAGAGATTAAAGCCTCAGTCTGGAGTTGCATTACTTTTATACATTTTTCATGTAAGGCAATTTTTGCAAGAGAAAAATGAGGGCAAAAAGAGGTCCAAATTTCTTTACAAAACTCGTAAGTCTGTTTGGGATTCTCATTTTTCTTTCTTTTTTGGTATTCTTACAAATGGATGTACAAGGAGAAAAAGCCTAGTATTCCAAATAAAGAAATTATGTGTATGCATACTATGTGTTTCTAAGATGTCTGTACTCATCATAAATGCTATATGAAAAACAATTTACTTATTTTTATTTCAATTAGTGGAATATGTATTACAGTGTCAATATAATTTGTTATTGCAAATTACACTATTTTTTTAATTTCAAGTATTTATTTCAATTCCAGTTAACATGCAGTGTTATATTAGCATCAGGTGTACAATATAGTATTTCACTTCCATACATCCCCTGGTACTCATCAGGACAAATGCACTCCTTAAACCCCATCACCTAGTAAAGCCATCCCCCCACCTACCTCTCATCTAGTAATCATCAGATTTTTCTCTATAATTAAGAATTTGTTTCATGCCTTGTCTCTCTTATTTTTCTTCCCCTTGCTTATTTGTTTTGTTTCTTAAATTCCACATACAAATGAAATCATATGGTATTTGTCTTTCTCTGACTGATTTATTTTGCTTAGCATTATACTCGGTAGCTCCATCCATGTCATTGCAAATGGCAAGATTTCATTTTTTTTTTTTTATGGCTGAATAACATTCCACAGTATATATATACACCACATCTTTATCCATTCATCAATCAGTGAACACTTGGGCTGCTTCCATATCTTGGCTATTGTAAATAATGCTGCTATAAACATATGGTGCATGTATCTCTTTGAATTAATGTTCTTGTATTCTTTGAGTAAATACCCAGTAGTACAATTGCTGGATCATAAGGTAGTTCTATTTCTAATGTTTTGAGGAACCTCTACACTGTTTCCTAGAGTGGCTGCACCAGTTTTCCTCCCCACCAACAGTACATGTATGAGCGTTTCTTTATTTCCGCATCCTCACCAATACCTGTTGTTTCTTATGTTGTTGATTTTAGCCATTCTGACAGGTATAAGGGGATTTCCTACTGTAGTTTTGATTTGCATTTTCATGTGTCTGTTGGCCATCTCTGTGTCTTCTTTGGAGAAATTTCTGTTCATGTCTTCTGCCCATTCTTTAACTGGATTATTTTTTAGGGTGTGTTGAGTTTTATAAGTTCTATATATACTTGGGATACTAACCCTTTATCAGATATGTCATTTGCAAATATCTTCTCCCATTCTATAGGATCCCTTTTAGTTTTGTTGATTGTTTCCTTCACTGTGCAGAAGCTTTTTATTTTGATGTAGTCCCAATAGTTTATTTTTACTTTTGTTTCTCTTGCCTTGGGAGAACCATCTAGAAGGAAGTTGCTATGGCCATTGTCAAAGAAGTTACTGCCTGTGTTCTCTTGTAGGATTTTTATGGTTTGAGGTCTCACATTTAAGTCTTTAATCGATTTTGAATTTATTTTTCTGTATGATATAAGAAAGTGGTACAGTTTCATTGTTTTGCATGTTACTGTCCAGTTTCCTCACCACCATTTATTGAAGATACTATCTATTTCCTACTGGATATTCTTCCTGCTTTGATGACTATTAATTGACTATATACTTATGGGTTTATTTCTAGATTTTCTATTCTGTCCTGTTGATCTACATGTCTATTTTTGTGCCTGTACCATACTGTTTTGATTACTACAGCTTTAGTAATGTAACTTGAAGTCGGGAATTGTGATGCCTCCAGCTTTGCTTTGCTTTTTGAAGATTGTTTTGGCTATTGGGGTCTTTTATGGTCCCATACAAATTTTAGGAATGTTCTAGTTCTGTAATAATGCTGTTGGTATTTTGATAGGGATTGCATTAACTGTGTAGCTTGCTTGGAGTAGTATAGACATTTTAGCAATATTTGTTCTTCCAGTCCATGAATGTCTTTCCATTTCTTTGTGTTGGCTCTGATTTCTTTCATCAGTGTTGTATTGTTTTTAGAGTACAGGTGGGTTTTTATTTTTTTTTTTACCACTTTGGTAAAGTTTATTCCTAGGTATCATGTTTTTTGGTGCAAGTGTAAATGGGCTCGTTTTCTTATTTTCTATTTCTGCTGCTTCATCATTGGTGTATAGAAATGCAACAGATATCTGTACACTGATTTTGTATCCTACAAATTTACTGAAGTCATTGATCTTTTCTAGTAGTTTTTTGGTGGAGTCTTTTGGGTTTTCTACATATAGTATCATATTATCTGCAAGTCATGAAAATTTTACTTCTTCCTTACAGATTTGGATTCCTTCTATTTCTTTTTTTGTACTATTGTTGTGGCTAGGACTTCCAGTACTATGTTGAATACAAGTGGTGAGAGTGGACATCCTTGTCTTGTTCCTGACCTTAAGGGAAAAGCTCTCAGTGTTTCTCCATTGAGAATGATGTTAACTGTGGGTTTTTCATATATGGCCTTTATTTTGTTGTGGTATATCCCATGTAAACCTACCTTGTTGAGGGTTTTTATTTATTCATGAGAGACAGAGAGAAACAGAGGGAGAAGCAGGCTCCCAAGGAGCGGGAATTGTTGAGGGTTTTTATCATAAATGGATGTTGTACTTTGTCAAATGCTTTTTCTGCATCTATTGAAATGATCATATGATTCTTATCCTTTCTCTTATTGATGTGGTGTATCATACTGATTACTAATTCAATTTCTTTGCTGCAGATTGGTCTGTTCAAATTTTCTATTTCTCCCTATTTCATTTTTGGTAGATTATATGTTTCTAGGAATTTATTCATCTCTTCTATGTTGTTTAGTTTTTTAACTTTTCATAATATTTTTCATAATAGTTTTTTATAATATTCTCTTATGATTGTATTTCTGTGGTATTGGTTGTTATTTTTCCTCTCTCATTTGTGATTTTATGTATTTGAATCCTTTCTCTTTTTTTCCTGATATGTCTGGCTAGAGGTTTATCAATTTTATTGATTTTTTTTGAAGAACCAGTTCTTTGTTTCATTGATCTGTTCTATTGTGTTTTTTAGTTTCTGTATCATTTATTTCTGTTCTAATCTTTATTTCCTTCCTTCTACTGGATTTATGTTTTGTTTGTTGTTTTTTTCTAGCTCCTTTAGGTCTTTCCATAGTTTGGCCCTTACTGATAATGCTGCTATAAACATTGTGGTGCATGTACCCCTTCAAATCTGTGTTTTTGTATCCTTTGGGTAAGTACCTAGTAGTGTAATTGCTGGGTTGTAGGGTAGTTTTATTTATTTTTTTATTTTTCACATTTTTGAGGAACCTCCATACTGTTTTCCAGAGTGGCTGCACCCTTTGCAGTCCCACCAACAGCGTAAGAGGGTTCCCCTTTCTCCACATCCTCACCAGCATCTGTTTTTTCCTGTGTTGTTAATTTTAGCCATTCTGACAGGGATGAGGTGGTATCTCATCATCATTTTGATTTGTATTTCCCTGATGATGAGTAATGTTGAGCTTCTTTTCATGTGTCTGTTAGCCATCTGTATTTCTTCTTTGGCAAAGTGTCTATTTGTGTTTTCTGCCCATTTCTTAACTGGATTATTTGTTTTTTAGGTCTTGAGTTTGATAAGTTCTTTATAGATTTTTGATACTTACCCTTTATCAAAAATGTCATTTGCAAATATCTCCTCCCATTCCCTAGGTTGCCTTGTGGTTTGTTGATTGTTTCTTTTGCTATACAGAAGATTTTTATCTTGATGAGGTCCTGATAGTTCATTTTTGCTTTTGTTTTTCTTGCCTCCAGAGATGTGTCTAGTAAGAAGTTGCCACAGCCAATGTCAAAGAGGTTGTTACCTGTGTTCTCTAGGATTTTGATGTTTTCTAGTCTCACTTTTAGGTTTTTCATCCTTTTTGATTTTATTTTTGTGGCTGGTGTAATTAAGTGGTTCAGCTTGATTCTTCTGCATGTTGCTATCCAGTTTTCCCAACACTATTTCTTGAAGAGACTTTTTCCATTGGATATTCTCTATTTATTTATTTAATTAATTAATTTTTAAAGATTTTATTTCTTTATTAGAGAGAGCATGAGAAAGAGAGAGCACGAGTGGGGTGGGAGGGTAGAGGAAGAAGCAGATTCCACCCTGAGCAGGGAGCCTGATGCGGGACTTGATCCCAGGACCCTGGGATCATGACCTGAACTGAAGGCAGATGCTTAACTGTCTGAGCCACCCACGCACCCTCCACTGGATATTCTTTCTTGTTTTTTCAAGGATTAGATGACCATATAGTTGTAGGTTTATTTCTGGCTTTTCTAGTTTGTTCCATTGATCTATGTGTCTGTTTTTGTGCCAGTACCATATTGTCTTGATGACTACAGCTTTGTAATATAGCTTGAAGTCTGGAATTGTGATGCCCCCATCTTTGTTTTTCTTTTTCAAGATTGCTTTGACTATTTCGGGTCTTTTCTGGTTCCATACAAATTTTAGGAATGTGCTAGTTCTGTGAATAATGTTGGTGGTGTTTTGATCGGGATTGCATTAAATATATAGATTGCTTTGTGCAATGTATAGACATTTTAACAATACTTGTTCTTCCAATCCATGAGCACGGAATTTTTTTTCATTTCTTTGCGTCATCCTCAAATTGTTTCATAAGTGTTCTATAGTTTTCAGAGTATAGATCCTTTTGCTCTGTGGTTGGGTTTATTCCTAAGTATTTTTTTGGTTTTGGTGCAGTTGTAAATGTGATGGATTCCTTGATTTCTCTTTCTGCTGCTTCATTATTGGTGTATAGAAATGCAGCAGATTTCTGTACATTGATTTTATATCCTGTGATTTTGCTGAATTTGTGTAATATTTCCAGCAATTTTTTGGTGGAGTCTTTCAGATTATCTACATAGAGCATCATGTCATCAGCAAATAGTGAAAGTTTGAAGTCTTCCTTGCCTGTTTGGATGCCTTTTCTTTCTTTCTTTTTTTCTTTTTTCTTTTTCTTTTTTGGTCTTATTGCTGAGGCTAGGACTTCCAGTAATATGTTAAATAATAATGGTGAAGGTGGACATCCCTGTCTTCTTCCTGACCATAGAGGAAAAGCTCTCAGTTTTTCCCCATTTAGGATGAAATTACCTGTGGGTCCTTCACATATGCCCTTTATGATGTTGAGGTATGTTCCCTCTATCCCTACTTTGTTGAGTTTTTTTTTTTTTTTTATCACAAATGGATGCTGTATTTTGTCAAATGCTTTTTCTGCATCTATGGGGAGGATCACATGGTTCTTATCCTTTCTTTTATTATTTGTCTCCTTTATTATTATATAGTGTCTGTCTTTTGTTACAATTTTTGTGTTGACGTCTATTTGTCTGAAATAAATATTGCTCCTCTAGCTTTCTTTTGACATCCATTTGCATGATAGAATTTTTTCTATTCCCTCACTTTCAATCTGCAGGTGCCTTTAGGTCTATAATGTATCTCTTGTAGGCAACATATAGATGGGTCTTGTGTTTTTTTATCCATTGTATCACCCTGTGTCTTTTGATTGGAGGCAATTAGTCCATTTATATTAAAAGAAATTGATAGATGTGTATTTATTGCCATTTTTTTACTAGTTTTATATTTGTTTCTGAAGATTTTCTCGATCCTTGTTTTCTCTCTTTGATGTTTTCCTTATTTTTTATAGTGATATATTTGGATTTCTTTGTCTTTACTTTGCATGTTTCTTAGTGTTTTTTGTTATAACCTTCTCTGTATATCATAGTCTATATTAAGTTGATGGTCTTTTAAATTTGAACCCACTCTTTTCCTCTCTCCTCCCCACAATTTTGTTATATGTTATTAATTTTATATCCTTTTTTGGAGTTCTTTGACTGATATTTTAGAGAAATATTCATTTTCACTGCTTTTGTGTTTCCTACCTTTTACTGTCAGTTTTGGTGTCTCCTTTCCACTCAAAGAGTTCCCTTTAGTATTTCTTGTTGGTCTGGTTAGTGGTCATGAACTTCTTTAGTTTTTGTTTGTCTTGGAAACTCTATCTCTCATTTTATTCTGAGTGGTAGCCTTGCTGGATAGAGTATTCTTGGCAGCAGATTTTTCCCATTCAGCACTTTGAATATATCATGCCACTCTCTTCTGACTTGCATAGTTTCTATTGAAAAACTCCTTGCAACCCTTGTGGGTTTTCCCTTATAAGTTAATATCTTATTTTGCCTTGCAACTTTGAAGGTTTTTGTCTTTTTCATTATATTTTGCAAGTTTAATTACAATATATCTTGGTGTGGGTCTGCTTTTGTTGATATTGATGGGAGTTCTCTGTACCTCCTGGATCTGGATATCTGTTTCCTTCCCCAGATTAGGAAAGTCTTTAAGCTATTGTTTCTTCAAATAAATTTCCTGCCCCCTTTTCTCTCTTTTCTTCTGGGACTCCTATGATATGAATGATATTACATTTGATGGAGTTACTGAATTCCCTAAGTCTAATCTTGTTTTGTATAATTTTTTTTCTCTTTTGTTCAGTTTGATTACTTTCCATTACTCTGTCTTCTGGGTCACTAATTCGTTCCTCTGCTTCTTCCATCCTACTGTTCATTACATCAAACATGTTTCTCATTTCATTTATTAAGCCCCTTATCTCTGTAATGTTATTACTTATCTTGGTGTTAAGGGACTCACTCATGTTTTCCACTCTTTTCTCAAGTCCAGTGAGTATCTTTATGATCATTGCTTTAAATTCTCTATCAGGCATATCTGTTTCACGTAGATCTCTGACTGTGGCCTTGTCCTTTTCTTTCATTTGGGATAAATTATCTGTCTTTTCATTTTGTCTGCCTCTCTGTGTCTCTTTGTGTATGTTAAGAAAGTCAACGGTGTCTTTTGCTCTTGAATGTAGTGAATTTATGAAGAAGTGTTCCTGGGGTTCCCTGCAGTGCAGTGCCCCATTTCCCAGAAACTGGCACTTCAAGAGAGTATCCTATGTGTGTTTCATAGGCCCTGCTGTTGTGTCTGAGTCACTTTTCCTTTCAGTGCAGTTGCCTGCCTGTTGTGGGCTATTCTTGCTCTCTGTGGTGTTCATTGGAGTCAGGCAGGCCAGGACTGAGGGGGTGTGCCCTCTGGGGAACTTGGGAGTGTGGTGGCCATATAGCAATATTTGCACTGGGCCACTAGTTTTATGTTGGATATGCTGAAGCACTGTAGCAGTTGGGGGCTCTGTGCCAGGGCTGCTGGGGTTGGAGGCTGGGTTAGGTGCAGGAAGATGGCTGGATGCTCTTGCTCCTGCTGTGTGATCATGGCTGGATGCTTGCACCTGTGCCTGGTTGGTTGATTGGGCCCTGATGCAGCAGCTGGACAGAAAATGTTACAGTGGCTCAAGGTGCCCTATCAGGCACAGTGCAGTGGATGTGTACCCAGGGGCGGGTAGGAGTGAATGCATGGCTTTAACAAAATTCACCCTAAGCCCAGAGCCCAGGCCAGCAGGCTTGGAATAGGCTAGTCCTCAGGAGATCTTGTGGTTGTGGCACACTGACAGTGGGTTAGACAGCAAGTGTCTGTGCAGCCCTGCCTCTGGCAGGTTGCTGGTGTTTATGGTGCAGGGCAGGGTAGGTAAATGGTGCCTGCCAGCTTCCCCATTTTTGGAGAAGTCCCCCAACAAACTCTGAAATCAAAATTAGTACAAGCAGATCTGTCTCCTGTTTGCCCCTGGCGTTGTGCAAACTATTGGCTTTTTGTTGCATCTCCACGCAGACTGCTGTCTTTTTAATGGCGATGACCCAGCAATCATTCACCCTCCTGGCTCGCCCATTGCTGAGTCAGCAGATTTTTAAAACTCCTAGTCTCCAAATACCACTGGCTTTATAAAGTCACAGAATTCAGCCCCTCTGGTTTTCAAAGCCAGATGTTATGGGGATTAGTTTTCCCCTTGTGAGCTCCCTGGTGCATGGGCCTATTTCTCTGCAATCTCTGATTGCAGAGCTCCCTTCCTCCTGTAAGTAGCCTCCCTCTGCCTTTCTGACCTTCTTAACTTTTCAGCTGCAGCCTCTTTATATTTGTGGAGTTTGTTCTTCCAGTCTTTGGATTGCTCTCTGGTTTGCTGATTTGGATGTGGATGATATCTAGTTGAAAACGTGGGACAGGGTGAGCTCAGGGTCCTCCTACTTCACCATTTTCCCGTGCTCCTCCCAAAATTTCCTATCAACTTTTATTTTTTTTTATTTTTATTTTTTAAAGATTTTATTTATTTGACACAGAGAGACATAGCAAGAGAGGGAACACAAGCAGGGGGAGTGGGAGAGGGAGAAGCAGGCTTCCCACTGAGCAGGGAGCCCGATGCGGGGCTCGATCCCAGGATCCTGGGAGCATGACCTGAGCCGAAGGCAGACGCTTAACGACTGAGCCACCCAGGCGCCCCTCCTATCAACTTTTAAATATATCTGTATTGCCTCCTTTGAAAGCCTTCAAATATTTTCATGGCTCTCTGGTAGCACTAGATGCGTGTGATACATTCTTGCAAGGAAGTAATCAAGTCCTTCATAGCAAAGAAACAAATTCCAAACTAGCAGCTTTTTATGGTTATGAAACCTATTCTTAAACTTTGAAAATGATATATATATATACAATTAAAAATATTATGTTCCAGCAAAAGTTATTGCCTGTTTATTAAACTACTACAAGAGTACTGTATTTACATAATGAAAACTCAACATTTGGATACTGTTTACTTTAATAAAATTGCTCACTGTTTCTGATTTTATCTGTCTTTGGATAAAAGAGTAATTCAGATATAATAATAGTTTGCATGGCATAATGAATGTGTGTCCCTACCAGTACATAATGCAACAACATGAAATTAATCAAAATATACATTTTTGTAAAGTTTCCAATATTGGGTGTTTTCTTTCATCTTGAGTTCAACTGATTAGTGGGATAACTGAATTTTATATTAAAATTCAATAAAGAGCGTTTTCATTTGAAAAATATTAACATTGTTCTTTAAACAAAACAAGCAAATGTAAATCATGATAAGATAATTCAGCTATGACAGGATGACTTTAGTGTGTGTATATTTATGAGGATTAATATGGTGACTGCTAGAAAATGAGAAGTACTAAAAATCAAAGGAAAATAAAGAGGATTCTTCGGGATTTGCATTTTTTAAAAAGATTTTATTTATTTATTTGACACAGAGAGAGAGAGAGCACAGAAGTAGGGGGAGTGGCAGGCAGAGGCAGAGGGAGGAGCAGGTTTCCCGCTGAGCTGGGAGCCTGATGTGGGGCTCAATCCCAGGACCCTGGGATCATGACCTGAGCTGAAGGCAGTTGCTTAATCAACTGAGCCACCCAGGCACCCTAGGATTTGCATTTTTGTTACCAGTAAGCCATTTCTCTTTTCTGCAATAGAGAAAAGAGTAAGGTCGCAATTCCAAATCTTATCCATCATAGTTTATATCATAGTTAGTGCAGTATTATTATACATCAGAGAAATGGGATAAAACAGTCATGGCTGCTGGTGTGAACTGTGAAGTAACTAATTCAGGTTGTTAGTTTTCTTTTTCTTCCTCCTCCTTTTAATGTAATATATATACAGAGGAGTGCACAGATCATTAGTATACACTACAGGAACATCCTGTGTTTGTGAAGCCAGCACCCAGATCAAGAATTAGAGCATCATTAGCACCCTTTTTTGCTCCATTTTAGAAAACACCATCCTGCCAAGGAATAAGTTGTATTCTGACATTTTTCATCATGTATTTGTTTGCCTATTATTGAGCTTCATCTAAGTAGAATCACAATGTGTATAGTCTTTGGTATCTGACTACTTTTATTCACTATTATGTCTGTAAGATCCATCCATATTTTTATGTGTAGCAGTAGTTTGTTCTCTTTTTTATTGGTGCATAATAGTCTATTATATGGATATATCAAAATTTATTCATTCTACTATTGATAGACTCTTGGTTTGTTTCCATTTGGGGGCTATAATGAATAGTGTTTATCTGAGCATTCATGTGTTTGTCTTCCTGTCTTTGGTGAACATAAGCACACATTACTATCATAGGAGATATATATATATATATATATTTAGGATATTCTGATTTTAAGCATTATAGATACTGCCAAATAGCTTTGTGCTCTCACCAGCAAGCAAAGTGTGAGAGTTCCAGTTTCTTCACTTTATTATTAACATTTGGTATTATCCATCTTTTCATTTTAGACATTCTTATGAGTGTGTAATGAAGTCTGTTAAAATTATCAGAAGGGAAAAATATGTGTCTGGATAGGGGTTTTTAAATATAGAAAATTATATTCAGTGAACATCTGTAAGTGATAACCTGATATTAACTGTAGAGTCCCCTGGCTGGAAAGAACCAGTGCTTGGTGTCATCATTTCTCCATGAGGTAACTCAATGCCATTCACTTCATTTCAGTCTTTTCATCTGATTAATTACAAACAAAGCAACCAACTTCCAAAACTGTTTCTATTTAAACTGTCATTTTAAACCAGCCCTGTAAGCTAGTGTGTGTCTTGGAAATGAAATCTTAATAGTCTTGAAAGATTAATCTGATTAAGCTCAGTTCTGAATTTTAAGCATATACGCACCACACTGGAAAGTTTTGTTGTTTTTAAGTGATCAACAAGTACACTATTAATTTGGAAAGTCTGTGAAACTTTTAAGAAATGTTAAAGTTGGATATTCTTTTGTTTGGGCTACAGACATTTTGTAACTGAATGTACTGAGAGAATACATTCATCACTGTGGCTGCTGTGTCAGAGTATTGTTATTTTATTTCTCGTTATTTATCTTTTCCCAAATTTTTTTTTAAATTAATTAATTTATTTGAGAGAGAGAGGGAGAGAGCATGAGCAGGAGGGGCAGAGAATCTCAAGCAGACTCCATGCTGAGCAGAGTGGAAAGTGGGACTTGATCTCAAAACCCTGAGAGCAGGACCTGAGCTGAAACCAAGAGTCAGATGCCCAACCAACTGCATCACTGAGGCACCCTGTTTCCCAAATGGTTTTTAAACTAGGTGGCAGTGAAGAGATAGTTACTTTGTCAACCATCATTTTCTGATCAGTGCCTCTTGAGGACAGGTAAGTTTTCATCTGCTTTAAACAGATTGTCTCAATGTGATAAGTTGCCCACTACTCAAAGAAAGTGGATTTATGGAGGCAGAGAATATTTTCTTTGGTGTTGTCACCACTCAGGGATCCTTCCAAGAAAGGTGTGCTTTCCATGGTCTCTGGTTACATCTTTTTCAGTTCATCATAATAAATTTGTATTTATAACATAGAAAGAGATGTTTGGAAGATATCTGGTCATTGTTTATGAAGACTAATTGATAATAGAATATTCAATTAGGTCATAAATTAACTGTGGGGTGGCATTGTCATGGAATCCATTTAGATTTTTCTGTCTGAAACCATGAAATTATTTACATTTCTACCCCATTACCCTAATTTTAAGTAATTGACAGTATTTTTGTAGAATTATACTTAATATTTTAATATTTATTAGAATTGTTGCATTGATAGTATAGAATTACTCATTTTTTATTTTACCATATGTCAATATCTGACTATATGGGAAATTCAATGAGTATTCTATATCCACAAAGCAATATTTGTAAGTCAGGTCTATACTGTAATGCATTTTAAGAATTGATTATCTTATATTAAGAGATGGGGTTTATTCCTAAAAGGACTTAATCTGTCATTAGGTTGGAAGAGAGGCCACATTGCAAAGCCACTCAAGAGCACTGGTTACATCAGTCTGGGTTTATTGCATGTCCACAAGGAATTTAAAAAAGGACAGAAGACTTTCTATTGTGTAATCAACCCCTGAGTGAATTGATTATTGTAATACTACTAATACTACTTCTAATACTGAATAAATATTTTGAAAAGAGAGTTATAACTAGATTATAAATGGAATAAGGAAATATATTGGATTAGACTGTTGCTGGGGTTTTAGCAAAAGAATGGAATAGGTGGCAGAAAATTTCTAGTTCTTGGTTGGCAGGGTCAGTTACTATCTGTGTAGTATTATGCAAATCACTTAACTTCTCTTGATTTTAGCTTCTTTATTTGTAAAATGAGGAGAAATATTCACTGTTACCACCTTACATATTCATCATAAGCATTAAAATCATTTGTAAATTTAAAGTGCTCTGTAAACATAGTACGCTATTATTAGAATTTTACAAATGTAGGATAGGGAGATTACCAGTAAAAATTATTACAGGAAAAAAGGAAAACTTGGTTTCTGTTGGGTACACATTATATATGATAACCAGTGAATAATTGAACAGAAAACAGAGAAGTACATTCATATCTTGTGTTATATATATTATGCAATCTTATTTAATAAAGTTTTGCAGCATCTGTAAGATATAGTCTGATAAAGGATTTAAGGCAAGACTATAAGAACAAAATTAATGTAGTTATAGACATAATATAGGATATAATGTGATAAAACCAGTAAAGCAAAGATATTAGTATAATTGTCTTACTTTGAGGAATCATTGAAAAAAAAACCTCACTATGAATTCTCCACCATTCATTCTTCTCCTCTAGAGCAAAGGAATTAAAAAAGTAAATGTGACTATTAAAGATTATCAAAGAAAAGCTGATTAAAATGTCAGCAGTGAGATCATGTATATGTACTGGCTAGGTATATTTGACAACTGAAAGTCTGTTACTTTGGTACTAGTTCAGGAGGAATATTAAATACTTGGCTATCACTTGGCTATTTCTAGACCAGTGAGAGTACTGCTTTGTTCTTGGGCAATAGCTCCATATTCTTTAATGGATATACATAAAATTATTTGGAGTTATAAAAATAATAATATTGCATATTATTGCATACAGCACATGTACTGTATCAAAGTGCTTTTTACATCTTTTTCTTATTTTCTTAATTTTAAGTCATTACAAACTTTGAAAATGTTATCTAAGTGGTCAATATACATTCTTACTATAAACTGCCTTTACAGGTAACCACTAAGTTCCAAGATCAGGAAAATGAGGATACACCATGCCAAATAACAAGTATTTGGTTTTTAAGTTAATGTCACTGAAAAACCTCTGCAATATAATAATTCAATGAATCCACAGTAATTTAATACCAAATAAAGAGATTATAATATTGATCTTTCTGGGTTATTACATCTGCTTTTAAAGGTAAATGAGGCATTAACATCTGAGACTGCAGGATTAATCATGATAGCGTCACTGTGAAAGCCTCACTGCTGTTGGTTTACTTCTAAGATAAAGGACAGCCTACCTTCAAAATCAGGTGATTAACTTACTGGCTGCAGTGTGAGGTTTCCAGTTAGTTTCAACAAAGCATGTTTCCTATAGGAGTTCTGACTCCTAACTGTAGATGCTGCAGGCATCAGATACTAGCTTGCATTGTTTTCACAGTAATACCGTGTATCTACATCAGCTGTGTATTAAAAAATGTTATTAAAACAATTTATGTAAAGCATAGTTCATTAAAAATAGACATATACATTAAATGAATCTTGGAGATGGTCTGCCTTCACAGTCTCATGGAAATATCAAAGATGTAAAAGCAGATTTCATCTAAGTCTCATTAAATGAAGAAATATTAGCTTGTTTGAAATTTCTTGATCGTTTATTGACAATCTTATCTCCTCTTAAATGACTACTTCCTAAATTCTCTTCTATTATCTTGTTATTGCCCAAAGGATCGACATGTATCCCCTTTTTGCATGTTGTTGTGCAAATCAAAGAATTTAGAAAAACCCTTCAACAAGATTAGTGAATTCAAGTTTAACATGTAAATATCTCTAGAAAATAAAATTCTCAACCAATTTTGACACAAAGTCAATTTTGACACAATTTGACACAAATAATAGATTTTTATGGTGTCATTTTAAGAATTCTAGGGAATGGGCACCTGGGTGGCTCAGTTGGTTAATTGTCCGACTCTTGATTTCTGCTCAGGTCGTGATCTCAGGGTCCTGATATCAAGCCCTGCATTGGGCTCCATGCTCAGTGGGGTGTCTGCTTGAGATTCTCTCCCTCCCCCTTTCCCTCTGCTCATTCTCTTTCTCTCTCTCAAATAAATAAATAAATCTTTTTATAATTTTTTAAAGATTTTATTTATTTATTTGAGAGAGAGAATGAGAGACAGAGAGCACGAGAGGCAAGAGGATCAGAGGGAGAAGCAGACCCCCCGCCAAGCATGGAGCCCGATGAGGGACTCGATCCCGGGACTCCAGGATCATGACCTGAGCTGAAGGCAGTCGCTTAACCAACTGAGCCACCCAGGTGCCCCAATAAATAAATCTTTTTAAAAAAAGAATTCTAAGGGAACTTTTTATAAACATGTGATTCTTAGAGAAATGTGCTACTTGTCTACAGAAAAATGTTTTGCTTTACTTTCTATTTGCATTCATCTTTAGTTTAAGAACCAGATGGGTTTTGAAATGCAGAAAGCTCTGAGATGGACAGAAAGATAAAGAAAAGATAAATCCATAAGTGCCATGTAACCCATCCAGAGGCCTGGTTGAATTCTTCATGTTTACTGTATTAGGGAGATGATACTAGTAGGGAGGGTGACATAGATAATTGCAAATTATGTTTTCTGTATTTTTGACACTCCAATCAGTATGCTTCCAATATTTACAGAGAAATCCATTAAATCCTAACAAATATTTTGTGTGGTTTATTGGATTTTTAAATGTTCCCTTGAATATTATAAATAAGAGAATACTAAGTTAAAAGGAATTAGCTCCAAGAACAATCCCTGAGTATAAAGGGAACATCAAACCTACTGTTTAGTTAATCAGGTTTTATCGAAATATATTCTACTTTGAATATAGTATCTACATCTCAGAGTATGGGGAGATCGGAAGTTTCTGACAATTGATTTATTCTTTCTAACATGTTTACATGATTTTTGAGCATATATTATAGATGATCATCATATAAACAGATATGTGTAACAGCATCATTTTAATATTCTTCCATTTATTTCAGAGTAAGGCAAATAGAATCTTCAGAATTATTTCTGGCTACCTAAACATGGATTGTATTTATTAATCTTTTCTTTCTTTTATTCATTACCTTTCCAGAAACTAAAGATTCTTATATGACGCTCTCTCCCTCTTTTATGTTTGCTTTTAAATATTTTTTGCAAAGTAATTAAAAGGCCTATCTCAGTAATTTACATTATGCACCAAATTAAAAAATAATAGCTAAGAATATAATTCAGCTCTAGCAAGGAGGCTTTTAAAGGAGGATCCTTGCATCTATTCCAGTGATTTCCTAATAGTAATTAAATCATTTCTTGATTCACTATTTCTGTCATACTCTGCAAATGAACTTCTCTACTTACTTTTTGTGATATTTCACAAGAACTAAAAAGGAACTCATAAAAAAGGGAAGGAAGAAAAGCAAGTACAACTTAAGTTATACTGCCAAGTATGGTATGTCATTCAAATATATATGTGAGGGAAGAAGTTTGTAAAACAAAAATTGTAGAAAATATATTTTCACAGTTTGTTTAAAGAAGAATCCACACAAGAAGTTTTTCTGCGATAAAGATGAAAAATGCACATAGGAGCAGGTGTTGCCATTAGCCCTGCTGTTGGGACTGACGGATCAGTACTGAAGTGGCATCAGGGCAGGGAGGCATCAGCCTCAGTAATGGAGAAATGTCTGGGGGAAAGATTGCTCTATCACAGTGATGGGTTCTTAGCATGTTATAAATCAAAGATTGTTCTTTCCTGCCACTGAGATGAGCAGTTCTTTCTCCTTTTCCAAATGAAATGTTGGATAGAGACAAAGAACAGATGAACACAAAAAAGTAAGAGAAAGTTTTATCTCCTAACGTAAATCTCCAGAAGGGACAGAAAGACAGTGTAATGCCAATCTCCAGCTTAAACATGAGGTGAAGAAAATACTCCCTTTTAGCAATTCCTTTTCATCCCAGGATGCAGAATAGGTAGGTTATGGTAACAGTTTTCTTCTTTGCTTGGTGTAACTTGGTTCTTAATTTTAAAAATTGGAACAGAAACTTTTTAATAGATTCACACTTTTGGATTTGCCTGAAAGACATGTTGAACTGGGATGATATTCAGTTAAAAGAAGGTACAGTAGGGAGTAAACTATGTAGAGCCCAGGTCTTGATTTCTGGCTAACCACAATTCTACGTAAGTAAACTTGCAATTTTAAGCAAGGTCCTTACCTCATCAGTAAATTTAGAATAATAATATTGATCTCATAAGTTACTGGGAATATACACGGGATGATATGTAAAAAAAAAAAAAAAAAAAACCTAGCACAGTGCCTTATGCATAATGAATTATTGAAAAGTGTTAGTCTCTTTCCCCTCCTACCAGTCTATTAACTTGTGTAGCCAGCATTTATTTGCCTTTTTCTAGAAATTATTAAATGGGAACAAAAAAAACCCCCTTTTTTTCTGATTATTAAAAAAATCATCATTACAGTCATCAAGATGATATCAGCAAGGTTCTACATATATATCACCAAGTTACCAAAATTGACTGAACTTTTAATAAACAAAATAAAAGGAAACACACCTAATTTATGGAAGAAGAATTTTCAACCAAGTATCTAGGGTAAATTTGTAATGTGGGGAGGGTGACAACTTTATCATCAACATTTTAGCCACAGGTTAGTTAAGTCAGTTGCCTAAAATCCCATAGAGGATTACTAGCAGAGCTAGAAATGAGCAGCAGTCTTCTTTCTTTCCATCTAGCATTATAGCTTTTGGTTCTTATAATTTGTCACTGGGCAACCTAGATTCACATAGGGATTTTCTTCCTTTCTTTCTTTTTAATTTTTATTTAAATTCAACTTGGTTAACATAGAGTGCAATATTAGTTTCAGGAATAGAATTTAGTGATTCATCACTTACATACAACCCCAAGTGCTCATCATAACAAGTGCCCTCCTTAATATCCATTACCCATCTAACCCATCCCCCACCCACCTCCCTTCATTAACCCTCAGTTTGTTTTCTATCTTTAAGAGTCTCTTATGGTTTGTTTCCCTCTCTCTTCCCCCCCCCCATATATTCACCTGTTTTGTTTTTTAAATTCCACATATGAGTGAAATCACATGGTATTTGTCTTTCTCTATCTGACTTATTTCAGTTAGCATTGTACATTCTAGCTCCACCCACATCATTGCAAATGGCAAGATTTCAGTCTTTTAGATGGCTGAGTAATATTCCATTGTGTATACCTATTATCTATCATCTACCTATCTATGATCTATCTATCTATCATCTATCTATCATCTAATCTATCATCTAATCATCTATCTATCATCTATATCTATCATCTATCTATTTATATCATTTCTTTATCCATTCATCAGTCAAATAAGTCAATGGATATTTGGGCTTTCTCCATAGATTCACTATTGTGGATAATGCTGCTATAAATGTCAGGGTGCCAGTATTCCTTTGAATCTGTAGTTTTGTATCCTTTCAGTAAATACCTAGTAGTGCAATTGCTGATCATAAGGTAGTTCTATTTTAACTTTTTGAGGAACCTCCATACAGTTTTCCAGAGTGGCTGCAAGAGTTTGCATTCCCAGCAACAGTATAAAAGAGTTCCCCTTTCTCCACATACTCCTCAACATCTGTTGTTCTGTGTTGTTAATTTTAGCCATTCTGATAGATGCAAGGTGTTATCATCATTTTAATTTGTATTTCCCTGATGATGAGCATTGTTGAGCATCTTTTCATGTGTCTGTTGACCATCTGGATGTCTTCTTTGGAAAAGTGTCTATTCATGTCTTCTGCCCATTTTTTAAGTGGAGTATTTTTTGGGGGGAGTTTGGGTTTCATAAGTTCTATATAGCTTTTGGATACTAACCCTTTATCAGGAATGCCATTTGCAAATATCTTCTTCCATTCTGTAGCCTGCCTTTTAGTTTTGCTGATTGTTTCCTTTGCTGTACAGAAGCTTTTTATCTTGATGAAGTCCCAATAGTTCATTTTTGCTTTTGTTTCCTTTGCCTCCAAAGATGTGTCTAGTAAGAAGTTGCTACAGCTGAGGTCAAAGAGGTTGTTACCTTTGTTCTCTAGGATTTTGATGTTTTCTTGTCTCACATTAAGGTTTTTCATCCATTTTGAATTTGTTTTTGTGTATGGTGTAAGAAAGTGGTCCAGTTTCATTCTTCTGCATGTCCCTGTCCAGTTTTCCCAACACCATTTGTTGAAAAAAATGTCTTTTTCCATTGGATACTCTTTACTGCTTTGTCAAAGATCACTTGACCACATAGCTGTGGGTCCATTTCTGGGCTTTTGTTCTGTTCTGTTGATCTGTGTCTGTTTTTGTGATACTAACATACTGTCTTGATGACTACAGCTTTGCAATATAGTTTTAAATCCACAGTCGTGATGCCTCCAGTTTTGTTTTTCTTTTTCAGGATTGCTTTGGCTGTTTGGGGTCTTTTGTGGATTCATACAAATTTGAGGGTAGTTTGTTCTAGCTCTGTGAAGAATACTGGTGGTATTTTGATAGGGATTGCATTAAATGTGTAGATTGCCTTGGGTAGTATAGACATTTTAACAATGTTTGTTCTTGAGCATGGAATGCTTTTCCATTTTTTTGTGTCCTCTTCAGTTTTGTCCATAAGTGTTCTATAGTTTTTAGAGTATAGATCTTTTATCTCTTTGGTTAGGTTTATTCCTATGTATCTTATGGTTTTTGGTGCAATTGCAAATGGGATAAGTTCCTTGATTTCTTTTTCTGCTACTTCATTACTGGAGTATAGAAATGCAACAGATTTCTGTACATTGATTTTATATCCTGTGACTTTGCTGAATTCATGTATTAGTTCTACCAGTTTTTTGGTGGAGTCTTTCAGGTTTTCTACATGGAGTATCATGTCCTCTGCAAATAATGAAAGTTTGACTTCTTCCTTGCTGATTTGGATGATTTTATTTATTTTTTCTTGTCCGATTGCTGAGGCTGACTTCCAGTACTATGTTAAATAGTAATGATGAGGGTGAACATCCTTGTCTTATTCCTGAACATAGAAGAAAGGCTCTCAGTTTCTCCCCATTGAGGATGATATTAGCTCTTGGTCTTTTGTATATGACCTTTATGACATTGAGGTATGTTCCATCTATCCCTACTTTGTTGAGAGTTACTATCAAGAATGGATGCTTTATTTTGTCCAATGCTTTTCCTGCACCTATTGAGAGGATCATATGATTCATTATCCTTTCTTTTAGTAATGTGGTGTATCACATTGATTGATTTACAAATAATGAACCACCCCTGCAGCCCAGGAATAAATCTCATTTGATCATGGTGCATAATTCATTTAATGTACTGTTGAATTTAATTTGCTAGTATTTTGTTGAGAATTTTTGCATCCATGTTCATCAGGGTTATTGGCCTGTAATTCTCCTTTTTAGTGGGGCCTTTGTCTTGTTTTTGTAATCAAGGTAATGCTGGCCTTATGGCTGAGTTTGGAAGTTTTCCTTCCATTTCCATTTTTTTGAACAGTTTGAAAATAATAGGTATTAACTCTTCTCTATTTATTTATTTATTTTTATTTTTTAATGTTTAATTTTATTAAAAAAAATAAAACTCTTCTTTAAATACCTGGTAGAGTTCCCCTGGGGAGTCATCAGGCCCTGGACTTTTGTTAGCTGGAAGAATTTTGATTACTATTTCAATTTCTTTGCTGGTTATGGGTCTGTTCAAATTTACTATTTCTTCCTATTTTAGTTTTGGTAGTTTGTGTGTTTCTAGGAATTTGTCCATTTCTTTCAGATTGCCCAATTTGGTGGCATATAATTTTTCATAATATTCTCTTATAATTGTTTGTGTTTCTGTGGTCTTGGTTGTGATCTCTCCCCTTTCATTCTTGGTTTTATTTACTTGGGTCCTTTCTCTTTTCCTTTTGAAAAGTCTGGCTAGGAATTTATCAATTTTATCAGTTCTTTCAAAGAACCAGCTCCTGGTTTCATTGATCTGTTCTACTGAGGGTTTTGTTGTTGTTTTTGTTTGTTTCTGTATCATTTATTTCTGCTCTAATCTTTATTATTTCCATTCTGTTGGCTTTAGGCTTTATTTGCTGTTCCTTTTCTAACCTCTTAAGTATAAGGTTAGTTTGTGTATTTGAGATTATTCTTCCTTCTTGAGGTAGGCCACATAGGGCCACCTTTACTGCATCTCAAAGGTCTTTGATTTGTTTTCATTTTCATTTGCTTCCATGTAGCTTTTTATATTGTCTTTAATTTCCTGGTTAATCCATTCACTCTTTAGTAGGATGTTCTTTAACCTCCATGTATTTGTGATTTTTTCAAATTTTTTCTTGTGGTTGACTTCAAGTTTCATAGCATTGAGGTCGGAAAATATGCATGGCATGATTTCGTCTTTTTGTACTTGTTAAGGGCTGTTTTTTGGCCCAGTATGTGATCTCTTCTGAGGGAATGTCCCATGTGCACTCAAAAAGAATGTGTATTCTGCTGCTTAAGCATGCTTAGCATAAAATGTTTTGAATATATCTGTTAAATCCATCCAGTCCAGTGTGTCATTCAAAGCCATTGTTTCCTTGGTGATTTTCTGCTTAGATGATCTGTCCATGTAAGTGGGGTGTTACTAAGTCTCTTACTATTACTGTATTTTTATCAATGTGTTTCTTTATGTTTGTTTTAATTGATTTTTATATTTGGGTGCTCCCATGTTGGGGGCATAAATATTTACAATTGTCAGATCTTCTTGATGGATGGACCCCTTAATTATGATATAATGCCCATCTTTATCTCTTGTTACAGTCTTTGTTTTAAAATCTAGTTTGTCTGATATAAGTATGGGTACTCCAGCTTCTTTTGATGTCCATTAGCATGAAAAATGTTTCTCCATCCCCTCACTTTCCATCTGGTCTAAAATGAATCTCTTGTAGGCTGGATATAGATGGATCTTGTTTTTTATCCATTCTGATACCCTATGTCTTTTGATTGGAGCATTTAGTCAGTTTACATTCAGAGTGATTATTGAAAAATATGAATTTAGTGCCATTGTGTTACCTGTGAAGTTGGTGTTTTGTTGATGTTCTCTGTTCTTTTCTAGTCTTTGTTGCTTTTGGTCTTTTTTTCTCCCAGTCAAAGGGTTCCCCTTAATATTTCTTTCAGGTCTGGTTTAGTGGTCATGAGCTCCTTTAGTTTTTGTTTGTCTGGGATACTGTATCTCTCCTTCTATTCTAAATGACAGCTTTGTTGGATAATGTATTCTTGGTGCATTTTTACCCCATTCAGCATGTTGAATATATCCTGCCACTTGCTTCTGGCCTGCCACGTTTCTGTAGACAGATCTGCTATGAACCTGATCTGTCTTCCCTTGTAGGTTAAGGACTTTTTTTTCCCTTTGTGCTTTCAGGATTCTTTCCTTGTCTGTGGGTTTTTTCCCCCCCTTTGGTGAATTTGAGTATGATATGCTTTGGCAATGGCTGGTTTTTGTTGAATTTAAGGGGAGTGCTCTGTGCTTCTTGGATTTTGATGTCTGTGTCCCTCCCCCAGATTAGGGAAGTTTTCAGCTATAATTTACTCAAATAAACCTTCTGTCCCTTTTTCTCTCTCTTCATCTTCTGGGATTCCTATGA
Organism: Mirounga leonina; assembly: GCF_011800145.1. Lineage (NCBI taxonomy): Eukaryota > Metazoa > Chordata > Mammalia > Carnivora > Phocidae > Mirounga > Mirounga leonina. The sequence continues at coordinate 16,487,512 of NW_023270513.1, forward strand.
TAAGAATGTTATTCTGTTTTAATAAGTTGCTGAGTTCCCTAGGTCCACCTTCATGATCCATTACCTTTGTTTCCCACTTCTTTTCAGCTTCATTATTTTCTATAATTTTATCATCTATATCACAGATTTGTTCCTCTGCTTCATCCATCTTCGTTGTTATGGCATCCATTTGGGATTGCATCTTGGTTGTAGCACTTTTAATGTTGGCCTGACTAGGTTTTTGCTCTTTTATCTCTGTAGTAATGGATTCTCTAGTGTCTTCTATGCTTTTTTCAACCCCATCTAGTATCCTCATAATTGTTTTTAAATTCTAGTTCAGACATCTTAATTATATCTGCAGTGATTAAATCCCTGGCCTTCATTTCTTCCTGTTTCTTTGGGGTGAATTCTTCTGTCTTCTGTGGGTCATTTTCTCTGTAGATGTGCAGCTTTGTTCTTGAAGATTTCTGATCGACTTCTTGGGCATTCAGAATTACTGATATTTATCTAGTTGTGTTCAAGGGAGAAGGCAACCTTAGGGTCACCCTACTCCTCCACCATCTTAAGCCCCTCTCCCACATAGTGATTTTCTTAAAAAAAAAAATGTAAAAGAGAAAACAAAACTAGCAGGAAAGAGGCATATAATGCAGACTTATGTACCCCTTTTAGGGGAACAGGAAGAGCATCAATGAGGATACTAATTCATCTATATACAAATTAATCATCATATTTGTTAGCTGTAAAATGCCAAATTCTAACTCCTTGAAGAGGAGCATGTTGCTCTTTGACCTACTCTATTTTTACTAAAATCATAGATCATACCTTCCTCCTGAAGAGATATCACTGATCTCCAAAATGAGAATTATAGTAAAAGTATAGGAAAAAATCTCACAAAATAACATGTTGAATTAAGGCAGCAGTTCTCAAAGTATGGTCTAAGGTATCTCGGGAGACCTGAAGATACTTCCAAGTGGTCACAGTGTCCCTTCCTTTTCCCATTACACATGTGTGTAAGGCCAGATCTTCTCCCTGTACTTAAACAAAAATGACATTGTGCATCAGATTGATGTAGATAGAAAATCCAGATGTCTGCTAAATTTACAAAAATGTAAAACAATGCCATTCTTCTCATTAAATGCTTTTTGTTATTTTTTGCTTTGGAAAATAGTTACTTTTTCACAAAATGTGTATGTATGTATGTATATATGTATGTACTTTAAATAGGCTCCATGCCCAGCATGGAGTCCAGTTCAGGGCTTGAACTCATGACCCTGAGATCAAGAGTAGGATATATATATATATATATATATATATATATATATATATATAGAGAGAGAGAGAGAGAGAGAGAGAGAGAGAGAGAGAGTCTGATTAGAAAAGTAAAATATGCATTAGAGAACATTTGGGAATCTATATATAAATGCAAATATAAACCCCTTAGCTTCCCAACACCCAGAGTTATTGCATGATTTTTCTTTCTTTTGTGCATACATCTACATATTTATTTAAACAAAATTAGGATTACAAAATATGCATATTTCTCCATTCGTTTTCTTTTTTAACTTTGTATTATGAATATTTTTGCAGTGTTTTTAATAATCCAGAAACATGTTATTTAATGATGATGTAATGATTCCTTATATATAGGCTTTAAGCATTTTATTAATAAGCATATAGATTATATTGTATTTTTAGATATTGTTATTATCTTATCATCATCACTTTTGTCATTATATCTAACATTTATTAAGTTCTAGTTGTGTTCTAGGCACTCTGCTAAACTCTTAACATGCCTTAGCACATTTAATCCACTTTTATGTTGTCTATTGTCTCTAAGAAATGGTCTTTCTTTTGTTCCTTCAATTCTTTCTATCATGACATCTAGTTGATAGATCATACTCGAAAGGGAATAGGATGTATTGGACCATCTCTTGCTTTTAATATATAAGAACCAAGGAAAACAACAGCTAATTTTTGCAGTCTAACTCATTCTTATGAACACTATCTATATTAAAAATGCTGTGGTTATTTTTTTTTTCTGCTTGTTTGATATGATTAGCTATGATGTTCTCTTCCTCTCTCTTTCTCTCTCTCTGTCTTTTCTATTCAGGATTCCTGGGATGAGGGAATTTGCTTTACTTTGTTTGGTTAGAAATGGTGCAGATTTGGGTCTAGATCTAATAGGGCATAGGTAGCCTTAAACCCAGAGAAATTCTATCTCACAATTCCTGTTAACTGTTAAGAATGCATGCCAGTGGTGACGAGGACAGTCAGGCAAGACAGAGTGGATAGCTCAGTACAACCTATCTATAAGGATGGTGGAGTACTAATGACATTTCTTGTATATTGAACAAAAAGTATTTTACAAGACAAGATGCCAACATAGGAATTCTGATTATTAATTGCCTCGTTTTCATACAGTTCTGTTTAAATTATTTTATCGGAAATTTGTTCATATTTTTTAGTTTGACTTTGCACATTAGAGTTTTAAAAGTATTGGAGCATTCCAAACATCTCAGACATGAGGAAACAAAAGACACATTTATTGAAGTGTAAAACTCTAGGAAACAGTTTTCTTTAGCTGAATTTTTTTCTATTTTGCCCTTTGTAAATGTAACCAGTGAGTCTGATTTAATTAGATAAGAAAATCAGAGGCTAATCGGATTTTGTCTCTTATCTTCATGTACCATACCAATTGAAATAAGTGATTATTTTTCATTACAATCAAGATTATCTATTATGAATACCTTAAATGCCATATCCTATAGTTTATGCATGTATGCTTTTTAAATATAGCACCTTGGGACGCCTGTGTGACTCAGTTGGTTAAGCAGCTGCCTTCAGCTCAGGTCATGATCCCAGGGCCCTAAGTTCAAGTCCCCCATCAGGCTCCTTGCTCAGCAGGGAGCCTGCTTCTCCCTCCGCCTTCCTCTCCCCCTGCTTGTGCGCGCTCTCTCTCTCTTTCTCTCTGACGACTAAATAAAATCTTAAAAAAAAATAAATATAGCACCTTAATAGAAACTCATGTTAGAAGTATAGCAGCTAGCAATGAGAATATCTTCTTAAAATCAATGATCAAGGGACACCTGGGTAGCTCAGATGGTTAAGCATCTGCCTTTGGCTCAGGTCATGATCTCAGGGTGCTGGGACTGAGCCCCGCATCAGGTTCCCTGCTTGCGTGGAGCCTGCTTCTCTCTTTCCTTCTACTGCTCCTCCTGCTTGTGGGCTCTAAAAAAAAATCAATGATCACAATGCATGAAGGGACAAGAATACTTAGTCTAATACATTTTCTTGTGTACATATTTATGTGCCATGTTTTAACTTCAAAGTTGTATTCTTTGAGTAACTTGTTATTTATAGAACAAAATACTTTTTCAGAAAGTAACCATGTTGGTTGTAACAAGACCCATTAAACATTTAAATAATGTTATTCAATATATCATTAAAATGCATGTAGAAATTGTTTATTTTAGGTTGTTTATCTGTATATCAAATACAAAATGTTATTAATGTGCTGAGTTGAAGAGATTTTGGCTAATCTTTGAATGGGCTTATTGTCATCTAATCTTTTGGGAATCTTTCATTTCTTTAAGGAAACAAATTAAAAGGAATTTTTATTTCTATGGGTGATTGTGAGAAGCACATTTAAAAATGAGAAGTTTAATGGAATTATGAGTAAATGGAAATAAATTTGTCAAAAATTAAATAGCAGTATTCTTTGATATCAAAATCTAATATAAAATAGTTTTAGCCATTTCATACAGGTGACATCTGTGCTTAAATATAATTTTCCATCCCTGTTCTGGTAATACTGTTAATTACTTACTCAGTGTAGTTCAACATTTAGTTAATAAATATGTCAAGCTTTTACCATGGTGTTCTTTTTGCAGAGTTGTGAATTTGCAATTAGTTTTAGATTTACAACATGGTGACAGACAGTGTTGTATAAATAGAGGTTAAACACACAATTTACATATTAATTTCATGATTCATTTATTCAACGATTTATGTGGGTATAGGTTGTATTTAATCTCTGTGCTGTAGTTGTTTCAGGCGTGATGAACAGAATCACTATACTGGCAGAGAAGTAATCATGTCTGTAGTGAACTACAGGAAGTTTAAAGGAAAACAAGAAATGTTTGGAAACACAATGATTCATTATCTTTAATACTCTCTGAGAGGCAAGTGACAAGCAATAACGGATTTTTAAAAGGACCACATCTGACAATACTAAGAGTAGAGGAGGAGGAGGAAAGTTAACCAGCTAGCACAGTGTCTTGCTCATAGTAAGCACTGCAACATTTGTTAAGTTCAAATGACTTGAAGTTGGGGATCATAATATATTTCTAAGTCTGGATAAAACCCAAGTTAAACCTTAAGAAGTTTAAAGCAATTTCTTTTAACTGACTTCTGTTAATTAGCCTTGTTTCTTCATGACAAACACCCTGATATTTAAATAATCCTCTTCTTATCCATTCATGTAGTTTTATTTGATATTCTTGACCATATTGATGCAATGTTAAATATAGATTACAGTAAATAAGATATTATCTTTCTGTTCATTTTTATTTTTTTAAAGATTTATTTATTTATCTGAGAGAGAGAGAGAGGGAGCCGGCCAGGGGAGGCGCAGAAGGAGAGGGAGAGAAGCAGACTCCCAGCTGAGCATGGAGCCAGATGTGGGGCTCATTCTCACAACCCTGAGATCATGACCTGAGCCAAAATCAAGAGGCAGACGCTTAACTGACCAAACCACCCAGGCACCCCCTGCTTATTTTTATTTGAAATACTGATATGTCTGAAGTAGTGAAATAGATTATGTCACCTTATTAAAAAAACTCTCAAGTTTGTAGTAGATATAGGTCAGCTTTAAATTGATCTACTTAGATTTTTCAACATATTACAAAAAAAAAAAGATCTACTTAAGATAGGTAAATTCTGTATACACCTCTCTTTTTGCAGTGTCAAACCTTACGATTAAGCAATTTAAACTGGACAAAACTTAATAATTATGGTAATATTTCTGGAACAGCTTATGTACTTCAAACTCACCTCATTTTTCTCCTTTTAAATGAGAATCACATTAATGTGGAGAATCCTTAACTTAGTGATAAAAGATTGACCTTGTTTTGTTCTTGAGAAAGATATCATGCCCTACCACCGTCATATTCTCAAGACCTTCTCCTATGTGAAGATACAGATGTAAAACCCATTAATGCTCAGCAGGGACTGTGGAATGCTTACACAGGTCACTGAGCTAGGTTCTCCCAATACAGAAACTCCTTTGGGCATCTTTGCATTACACATATTTTCAAGCCACAAGGGTTAATATTTAGTATAAGAATGGCAATTTTTGAAATGAAAATCTAAATAAATATGCACCATTAATTTAATAAAATAGATCTATTCAATATGAATTTAGTTTCTATTTTATGCTGGGTCCTTTTACATATTCATAAAATCTCATTTAATCCTTGTATACCCCTGAATAAGGTATTATTATTATTATTAAAGATTTATTTATTTGACAGAGAGAGACACAGCGAGAGAGGGACCACAAGCAGGGGGAGTGGGAGAGGGAGAAGCAGGCTTCCCGCAGAGCAGGGAGCCCGATGTGGGGCTCGATCCCAGGACCCTGGGATCATGACCTGAGCCGAAGGCAGACGCTTAACGACCGAGCCACCCAGGCGCCCCCTGAATAAGGTATTATTAATTCAGTTTCGCAGATAAAAAATCCAAGCCTCTGAGAGAATAAGTGGTTTGTCCCATGGCCAGTTTATGAAGATTTGAACCCATAACGGGGCTCCAAAGTCATTTCTTCTTTCACATTATGCTGTCTCCTATTAAGGGAAGGAGTTAATGAGTTTGCAAATGTACCTAAAATATTCCAGGAAGTAAAAATGGAGGATCTAATTCAGAGTGCTCAATCTTCATTCTTGGCAATATTGGTTCCACTCATACTTAAAGTCGCCTAACAGTGTCTATGATGATTCCAGTAATTTTAGCGGATTTACTTAGTAAATAAAATTGATTGCTTCTATTGTCTGTATTGCCTTTTGTTGGTTCAATTTCAACTATTTTGTTCACACTTCACTCTGTAGTGTCTCAGTGTTTTTCTTGAATGCAGTAGTTTCCAGTAGAGGTAATATACAAATCTGTGACGTGTTCAGTTACTGGGGTAATCTAATTATTTAATACAGAGAGATTTAGTGGAAAATAAATCAATTGCATCAAAACAATTGGTGTTAAAGCAAAAGAGAAAATTTCACAAACTAATTCTTTGGTTCTTCTTCCCCTAATGGTTTTTATCCCCTTTCTTCTTCACTCTATTTTCTACTGCCGTGCCACTTTCCATAGAGTGAGACAGGGATTAAGACTTGATTTCATCTGAAGACATTTTCTAACTACTTAAAATTCACAGCAAAAAAGTGCTGGATTTGAAATTGTCAAAAGTGATTGACTAGGAGTGGAGGATGGAGAGTAATTCCTGGGAGGATGATGCTTAATGGAATATGTTGCATTCTGGGGCCCATACTTGAAATGATAACTATTCCCATTTGCTGAGTACTTAATAGGAACTTTTCAGCTTGAGCAAATGGAGATAAATAAAATAAGCCTATTCCCATTAAAGAAAGTTAGTTTATTATAGCCTTCTGCACTGTGGGTTTTCTTCTTAGCCAATGAGCAATGCCACCTAAAGTATAAAGGAAAGTTGAAGAAGTGGGGTGAGGAAAGTGGTCATTTTCAATAGTAGATCACTAGAAAAAGGCAATTTAATGAATGAACAAGTAAGTATTCTTGGCAAGATTTCAAATATGATCTCAAAAATAAACACTTGAAAGCTAAGGGCAGGAAAGTGTGCCAAGGTTTAAATATTCTCCAACATAAACCCAATAAAACTAAGTCGATTGCATTTCCATTTATTTAAATAATTTGCATACTATCAAGGAGCTTAGTCTCCGTTTATAGATGAGTTTCTTTTTTCTTACTAGACGTAGAGTTAAATCTCACTTTTAGGTCCCTTGAAATTATAATGTGATGAGTAGCTGACTATAGGGAGCAGGTGTCAAACAATATCTAAATGACATTCTCAACAAAATAAATATTGAACCACCCTGTCACTTTAGTGAGGGAATAATCTGCTCCAAAAAAAAAAAAAAATCCCATTCATCGTATACCACTTCTGACATTTGTTCTTCAGGAATTATTTGCAGTTTATCTTTTGAGCTGGAGCCTTTTATCAGCACAGCAGTTGAACTACAATGTTTAAAAAAAATGGTAATTGAGTATTTTATCAAATGCTTCTAACAAAACGGACTTTGCAAGTCGTAAATGAAGATTAAAACCATTGCTTGCAGGAATGAACAAATTGGAATGATTTATTATCTGAAACATCAATATGTCACTGTTCAGAAATAAAATAGAAAGAAACAAACAACCCCAGCTCCCCTCCACATTAACAGTCCCCTCCCCACCCCACTCCCAGATATATGCACCCAAAGCACCCTTAGTTGCAGCCCAAACAGTGGAAGGTAAGTACATTTTAATTATTTGTGCTAGTGAAACCGATAAAGAAAAAGGAGAAAAAACATCACAATAATAGGCCAGCTGCTGTGGGGTACAATGTAAGAAAAAGAGACAGTAATAAAAGAATGGTGTCAAAGGGAAGCAAATATGCATGTGCACTTCAGTGCTCCTAATTACAGAAAGAAGGATTAAATATAATATATGGGGTGATTTAGAAAAGTGGATTTACTGCTTATGTTTAACATCTATGTAGCCAATGCTTTTAAAATGGGCTTTATCTCACTTATCTAAAATAGCTTTAAAGAATGATGTTAGAAGAATATGCATTGCAAGAGTATTCTGTCTTAATTATTTTAATTTTAGGATGATTTGGATTAAATGCAGCATGTCTGCTAATTCAGATTGCAGCCATGAAAGAGATTAACAACATGAAAATCATTTATAGGAGCTTTATATTTTTTTTCACATTTTATTAAAATAAATAGTAAGGTTTTTCTTTTTTAAGAATTGAGTAAAAGAGAAACCCCCTTTTTGGGGATATTTCAAGCTACTAAAAAATGGTGTCCTTACTTTGGAGGATGTCATTGAATAAAAATGTTTAGCTTCCTTCCAGGCTGCCAGCAGGATACCATTTTCTTTGCTGTTCATTCTCTGTGTGAATCTAAGAGCTTACTACCCATGACTCCTCACTACGTACAAATCAAATGTGATTGCATCAGGTAGAAACCAAGGCTGGGACCTTTTTAAGGTATGTGAAAAACAATTAGGTACAGCTCTTTTGGTTTGGATAAAAGGAGACTTATTCTCTTCCCTCATTGCTGCAAAACTTGCATCTCTTTGAGATCTATTGGATACAGAATTAAAGAGACAGTTGACTGTTACACAGCAAGTGTAGCATAATTTTATAAAGAAGTCATAAATGGTTGAATAATCTTTTAAAAAGCAAAAGAATATGCTTCTCTCTTCTGTTTCTGTCACATGAAAACAAAACAATTTTCTAAATATGATTTATATGTAACATATGCTTAAAATATTTCTGTGATTTAGATGTTGGAAGCAACTTGAAAACCTAGATTCATCCAAGATAGATGCACATAGATTTGAGTAAACCTAGCAAATCTGTAGAAAAATGAAAAGATAAACTCAGAAGTACTAAACGAGCAAAGGGAAAAAAAGAGAGAGGGACAAAACAAGAACCACACTCTCAACTACAGAACAAACTGATGGTTACCAGAGGGGAGGTGGATGGGGGCATGGTTGAAATAGGTGATAGGGATTAAGGAGTGCACTTGTGATGAGCACTGGGTGATGTATGGAATTGTTGAATCACTATATTGTATACCTGAAACTAATATAACACTGTATGTTAACTAACTGGGACTAAAATAAAACTTTAAAAAGTCAGATTACCAATTTGCCCCTGGGAGAGGATATTCTGAATTAATGAATTATAGGATATTTCTAAAAATTGAAATTATTAAAAAACAACAACAAAGGGACACAAAGAAACTTGGAGGTGATGGATAAGTTTGATTATGGTGATAGTAACATGGTATATATATGGTATATATATGTCCAATCATATCAAACTGTATACATTAGTTATGTGCAGTTTTTGTATACCAATTACATGTCACATCTGGGGGAAAATAAATTATGTATTTCAAACAGAAACAAACATTCATATGTAAATCTTGCAATATAAGGATATAAATATATATTATACTATTCAATTCACCATATTTATTTGTGATGTTAATAAAAATTTTGATCTTTCCAAAGAAATTTTGGATGTGATTTTTCATATAAGCACAATATCAAAAATTAGTTCTATTTCTGTTGAGAAAAAAATTACTTTAAAATTTTGATGTTACCTAGTTGGAATTAGTAAGTCTGACTATAAGCTACACTCGAAAAATATTGGTGATAATGTCAAATGTGTTTAAAACATTAAATCTGAAGTGAAAATATTATGCATGGACACTGAACATTAAGTTAATTTATAGCAACATTTTTTTTCAATAATAAAAAGCCAAAAATAAAACCCATTTAGCAAAAAACTGCAATTTTTCATGCACATTCAGTAACTTGAATTGCTCTTTTCTGGCAGCTATCATTGACTATTCTAATGAATAGATATTTACACACATTTGTTGTGGGAATGTTCTTAAGTAGCTTGTTGTCTCAGGTGGGTTGTCAGCCCACCTACCACTTTATATTCACCTTCCTTTAGTTTTACAAACTCTATTTTTGCTAGATAGTACAAAGATATTCAGCATTTTATCTGTGAAACTGCAGGATTAAATCCTTGATATTAAAGGTCTAGTATCTCTACTAGTTCTTTCTAATCTAGGTTAAATAGTCAAACTCATGAACTTTTAAAAACCTGAAGATTCTACCAAAAAAAAGTTCTCTTACATTTGAAACAGTGAGTTACTATGTGTATCTGTTTGTGTAACAATGCAAAATCTTTTTCAGGATTTCTATTTTTATAGGAGTTGGGAATATTGTACATAGTATTATTGAAAGAGAGGTATTATGGTGTTATAAAAAGGATTGATAGGCTAGCCATCAGGAGATGAGTTCTGCTGCTAATCTGGTCATTTGGCTACAGTAAGCTAACCTGCTTACTTCAGTTGTCTTATTTGTAATATGAGAGAGGCTTGATTATTTCCTTTAACTCTTAACAATCTGTGACGTGCCTGAAACTGGGACTAGAACATTGGTGTCCTGTTTTATAGCTCATGACACTATGCTATATAGACTTACCCTGCACTGTGAAGGCCAGTTAATTAGTTTCTTTTGGACTGGAGAAAAAGAATTTCCAAGTTCTTGGTTCTCTGTGGGAAATATCCCCGTGATATTTATCATGATTTTTGCTGAAATACAAACCCGGGGATAGGGTAACAAGAGGGCTGTAACTAATAATATCTCTAGTCATAAAGGTACATGGGGATTTGAGAAGTCATAAAGGTACATGGGGATTTGAGAAGGGGTGGGTAATCTCCATGGCCATTAGGTTCAAAGCCATCTTAAAGGTTTTAATATATACAATGGAGTATTACTCAGCCATAAAAAAGAATGAAGTCTTGCCATTTGCAATGACGTGGATGGAGCTAGAGGGTATTATCCTAAGTGAATTAATTCATTTCAGAGAAAGACAGATACCATATGACTTCACTCATATGTGGAATTTAAGAAACAGAACAAATGAACAAAGGGGAGAAAAGAATGAGGCAAACCAAGAAACAGACTCTTAACTATAGAGAACAAACTGATGGTTACCAGAGGGGTTGGAGGAGGGGGATGGGTTAAATAGGTGATGGGGATTAAGGAGTGCACTTGCTGAGATGAGCACCTGGTGTTGTATAGAAGTGTTGAATCACTATATTGTACACCTGAAATTAATATTACACTGTAAACTAACTGGAATTTAAATAAAAACTTAAAATAAATAGTTTTAAATGGGAAAACAAATAAATATTTAGGTTAAAAAACTTCTTAATATATAAGCTCAGCATTGAAATATACAGAAAATCAGTGCATTTTGGAGAGAGAGTGTAGCAGTTCTTCATATTCTCGTTTCAACAGAAGCAGTTCCTTTTATAAATGAATGTACATAGGCAACACTACTGTGGGATGGATGAGTGGTAAAACAAATTCTCCCAGTCTTCCTTGAGTGTAGAAATCTCCTTCTGTTAAGGAAACATTTATATTTACCTCCAATGATGCATATTGTATTAACTTTCTAAATGACTAGGTTCACCCTTTGCATTTTAAAAGACTTACCACTTTTTCCCTTTGTTAGTTGCTGACCGATTTTCATAGAGCAAAGGCAAAAGGTAAAGTTTATTGAAAACAGAAAACATTAATTTTTGTTTTTGGTAATTAGAGACTTTACACTCTTAAAACAGAATTCCAGTAACATTACTGTTTTGTCTTTTTAAGAAGTACTATCTGAATAAAGGTAATCTGATGGGCACACTCTATCTTTGAATCAACATTTTGAATGTTGAGTCAGTACTTTTGTACCTAGTATAAATGAAAGAATAAACAGTTAAAGCATTAATCATGCATCCCTATTTCTTTAATTAGCACATTTCTCCTTTTAAGATTTATTTATTTTAGAGAGAAAGAGAGTGAAAGCATGGGGAGGGAGAGGTAGAAGGAGAAGGGGAGAGAGAGAGGAGCAGACTCTTTGCTGAGCCTGACACAGGGTTTGATACCATGACCCTCAGATCAAGACCTAAGCCGAAATCAAGAGTCAGACGCTTAACTGACTGACCCACCCAGGCACCCCTAGTTAGCACATTTCTAAGAGTCATTGCTATTTTAGCAACTTTGCATCTTATGAAAGAAATGGTCCCTATTACAGTGTAGTCCACAGATGCTGAGATCAGAGAGAAAAGAGGAGGCATTTCACTGTCTTAAAGAGGAACTTTGATAGAGGGGAAGGTTTTCTTTTTAAAGGTAGGTGAGCATGGACATTGGAATGGAAATATATTTGGGGTATGGCAGAACTATCTACTTAATACATATAAATAACATGATTATACAAATTTATGTGTATTGTGTAGATAGTATTAATTATGTGTTAGTTATTATAATTATATTTGTAAGCATGATCAGGTTATCTATGTGTATATTGTAAACAGTATTATACATATATCTATATACATAAAAATAAAATCTGTGTGTGTGGGAGTAGATGAAAGGGATAGTTTTTCATTCTGTGAAACTGAAGGGATTTCAACTAACAAAATGAGGTTGTCCAAAGCTATAACTACAGTTTAGAGTAGGTTCTGGACTAATGGTTTTCAAATTTTGTCATGCATCAGAGACCCCTGGAGGTCTTGTTAAAACACAGATTGCTGGAACCCACCCCTAGGTTTCTGATTTGGTAGATGTTCCATGGGTTTGAGAATTTGCATTTCTAAGAAGTTCCCAGGTGATGCTGAGGCCTCTGGTCTGGGAACCACACTGAGAAGCACTGTTCTAGAGTCAATCTCCTAGATTTCACTTTCATATGCAGTCTGTCTTAATTGGGTAGGAAACAAGGATGAGTGCTAGTGTCAGCTCACTCTTAGTTAATGAAATGATTTTAAACAATCAAATTTCAGAACCTCTTTGAACCTTAGTTTCTTCATCCATAGAATGAAGAGATTACACTTGAATAATTTTGAAGTCCACTACAACACTGAAATTCCAAAAAAAATAAATAGATAAAGATAATGACAATTGATAATAACAAAGTATATAATTTTACTTTATTACATGACTTCATGCAGTGTTTCATGCAGTGTATTGCATGTAAATTTTTAGCATGATTTGGAGGCAGCATATCATAGTAGTTAATGCTGTAGGTGCTGGAACAGACTGCCTGGATTTGAATCCTGGCTTTGCCACTAAGTTGGAGTGTGGGCTTGGACATGTTACTTAACTTCTCTGTGCCTCAGTTTTCTCAACATGTTACATGGTTCCTGCCTCATGGGATTATAAAGAATAAACTATATTATCCCTGTAAAAGTGCATAAAACATGTTCCTGACCCACAATATAACAATCAGTTATATTGCCATATAACAATCAGTTACTAATATTATTTGCCAATTATATAAATTTATCTCTATAAAATGTTTTACAGAATATTGAACTTTTTTTTGTCTTTGATATTCATATCTTCTATGGATGAAAAAATAATAGACTTAAATAATTATAATGATGCATCTCTGACTACTTTCTAAATTACATTTTCTAAATCTTTGAAGCCAAATTTAAGTCAGTTCAATTGTTTAATTATGTTTATATTGATAAATGATCATGAGTTTATACTAATGATTAGCCTCATGTTGATTTGTAATTTTTGAAAGGAATATATCACTTATTACTGTGGATGAAACCTTCTGTATACATATACAGAGTATTCAGTATCTAAATGTTAGAGTATGACAATAAGTGCTAGAAAATTGAGATAAGTGAACCAACCTTATTCAGTAGAACTTCTGCTGTTGAGACATGTGTCCATATAGAGATCTGCAAAGATGATCTATTTAAATATAAATAAGCATCTGAAGACAGTTTTGACTGACATCTGAAAATTATAAATCTGAACATTTCAAAAGCTATGGATTTTTTGAAAATATTTTTTTAGTTTCTTAAAAATCAGTACCTGAATGGAGACTAATGATTGAATGCCTTCTCAAAGATTAATTAATATGTTTTTTCATGTCCCCACTATTTATGTGTCACTGGTCTATTCATTTAATCACTTTAGGCCTTAGTTACCTCAATTGTAAATGTGGTCAGAATCAGTGGTTTTAAGATCCCTTTTAGCCATAATATTCTACAATTCTTATACTATTAGTACTATAAGAAAGCCATCATAGTAGTGTGCCAAAATGATTATTCATATTCATTATCTCAATGTTTAAAAAGCATTCCTGGCTTAGTATGTTAAGTACCTTCCCCCATTTTCTGGTACTAAATGTTAGAGTTCAATTCATTGTAGACTGAAATCTCACCATACATTGGCTTCATGGTTAATATAGGTAAAACACAAGTACTCATTACATGAATGTCATAGACTTCACTCTGCCAGGTTAAATTCTGACACCCCAAATTTTGAGGTCAGCCACTATGTGCTAACTTTTCCTTTGTGTGTGTTTATAGTTGGGAGAACATTGGTGGATGAGAACAATTGGCAGGGGAGAAAAATCACTAGAAAACATAAGGAAATTTTTTCTTCAAAGAAAGTAATGATTCCAGCTCTGTGGATGAAAAGAGCCTGGTTAAGTTAATTTTATTACTATAGTGTAATAGACTTACTTCATTGCTTTATTCATGTAATGGAAATATGATAATCTCAAGTTTCTTAGTTCCTTGAGAAAAGCCAGTGTGCAAATTAAAAGTAATCATAGTAAATAGTAGCTAACACTTAGTGAATACTTACTATGTGCCAAGGATTCTTCTAAGTGCTTTATATGTATTGAGTCATTTAATCTTCACAACAACCTTTGAGGTACTATCATTTTCCCTGTTTTTCAGCTAAGACACAAAGAAGCTAAGCAACTTGACCAATGTCACATGGCAAGTAAAATGTGAAGCTTAATTGAGGTCTTAATACTATGCTAGTGGTAAGCAGTACTCCTTAGTGACTGTTATTACTAGGTGCAACTTTACTTACCTGAGCCAAATATAGAGTAAGAGTAGAGATCATTTTCTAAAGACTAAGGTTACAAAACAATGATGATTGCTCAAAATTAATATGTAAGCTTTATCCAGGAGGGTAGTTGAAGGTGTGGTTAGGCTGTCTTATGGGTTTGTCTTGTGCATTCTACTGCTGCTGTCTTTGGAGAGTTGTGTTGATGAGAGCTCTTTTTGTTACATTACCACATTTGGCTTGAACTTTTAGCAGCTAAATTCTACTGCCATGCATTTGAGTGACTCAGACAGTAGTCTGCCAATTTTTTAAAAAGTGCAAGCTCTTGACAATACAGATAATCAAATCTCATAATTCAGAGGATATACTGGTCTCCTCTTGCAAGGCCAGGGAGAAAATTTTCTGCCCTCAACAGTTCACTGGGTGCATTATTTTTTAAACCCCCATCCACAGGACCTGGCATTTTCTTTTACCAAAGGCAAGACTAAACTTAGAAGTATATTACAGTGGGACAAAATTACATGTTAGGCACCAACCTGCTTAACTAGAGTAGAATGAGCTGAAACTACAGAATTTACTGTTGCTCTCTAATGGGGTTCATTGAGATTTGTCATTTTGTGTTAAAAATTACTCTGAGACTTTAGGGTTTTGCTGCTTGGTTTCATATATTCACTATTACTTTCTATTAGGTTTGAATCTTAATTAAATGGGATGGCTGATTCTAAATGTAAGGCTTTTCAGAAAAGTGAATAGGGGGCGCCTGGGTGGCTCAGTTGGTTAAGCGACTGCCTTCAGCTCAGGTCATGATCCTGGAGTCCCGGGATCGAGTCCCACATCAGGCTCCCTCCTTGGCGGGGGGTCTGCTTCTCTCTCTGACCCTCTTCCCTCTCGTGCTCTCTGTCTCTCATTCTCTCTCTCAAATAAATTAAAAAAAAAAGTGAATAGGAAACAATTATCCTCCTACTCCTCAAAGTGGGAAACAAACCAAAATAAAATCCATCTGTTAGATTTTTTTCCCTCAAGATTAACCAACTTCCACATCAATTTTCTAATTTATGATCAGAAAATTCTTCAATTGGGGTAAAGTTGGGTTGAGAGTGGGAATGCATGCAGATTGCAGAAATTTATGTTTCCAAATGGGTGTATTTTGGTCAGTACAAAGTTGAATGATTGTTGAGTTTTTTTTTAAATTTTAATTCCAGTATAGTTAACATACAGGGTTATATTAGTTTCAGGTGTGCAATATAATGGTTCAACAATTCCATACATTACCCAGTGCTCATCACAACAAGTGCACTTCTTAATCTCCATCACCTGTTTCACCCATTTTCCCTCCCACATCCTCTCTGGTAACCATCAGTTTGTTCTCTAGAGTTAAGAAGGTTTCTTAGTTTGTTTCTCTCTCTCTTTTTTTCCTTCACTCATTTGTTTTGTTTCTTTAATTCCACATATGAGTGAATTCATATGGTTAAACATAGGTCTACCCTACAATCCAGTAATCACACTACTGGGTATTGATCCAAAAAATACAAAAACAGTAATTCAAAAGGATACATGCATCCCTATATTTATTGCAACATTATTTGCAATAGACAAATTATGAAAGCAGGCCAAGTGTCCATCAATAGATGAATGGAAAAAGATGTGGTATATATACACAATGAAATATTATTCAGTCATAAAAAAGAATGAAATCTTGCCATTTGCAATGACATGGATAGAGGTATAGAATACAATGCTAAGGGAAATAAGTCAGAGAAAGACAAATACCATATGATTTCACTCATATGTGGAATTTAAGAAACAAAACAAATGAACAAGGGACTTGTTGAGTTTTGAAGGCTGATATTGGAACCTAAGTCTCCTGATTCTTAATCTAATACTTTGTTTCTTAGACTTTAATATAGAATATGATTTTAAATATTAAAGCCATTGTTTCTACACAGGCATTAAAAATAGAAAAGAAACAACAGATACATTTCTTTCTGAGACTATAGAAGGGACCTCTGATAGTGGAGCAAGTTAGAAGGGAAATTGAGACAATGATCATTAAGTAAATTTCTCCATATACATGCTTGTGAATAACTCACTCTGTATAAAAGAGTTATGAGTTGAGTGTAATTTGCCAGCACCTCTAGAAATCATTTGGATTACAGTAAACGGTTAGTTAGAAGTGAGATTAGTTTTGGGGCGCCTGGGTGGCTCAGTCAGTTAAGCGGCGGCCTTCAGCTTAGGTCATGATCCCAGGGTCCTGGGATCCAGCCGCGCATCAGGCTCCTTGGTCAGCAGAGAGCCTGCTTCTCCCTCTCCCTCTGCTTGCCTGCCACTACTTCCCTGTTTGTGCTCTCTATCTCTCTCTCTGTGTCAAATAAATAAACAAAATCTTAAAAAAAAAAAAAGTGAGACTAGTTTCATCTTGTATTTTTCTATAAATTTATAAGGTTAATTCCTCAGTAGCCATTGATTTTGATACTTCAGAAGCATAAGCAAGTAATCAAATCCTTTCACTCTTTACACTTGCACATGTTTTAGCAGTTTTTCTTCTAACTCACTGATTATCACTTTTGCCAAATGCATTATCATATTTGAGTGGTAGGAACAGAGGTTGTAAACTCAATAGGATTTGAAATACAGTTTTCCATTTTATTTGAAAGTGTGCAGATTTCATCTGTACTTCACTTTTAACATGAAAATGAATACATATATCCTTTTTGGGTGCTTATGGGTTCCCTAAAGAGGGAGAAATAATCTCTTTAAAAAAGAATCAAAATAGGGGCACCTGGGTGGCTCAGTCGTTAAGCATCTGCCTTTGGCTCAGGTCGTGATCCCGGGGTCCTGGGATCGAGCCCCACATCGGGCTCCCTGCTCTGCGGGAAGCCTGCTTCTCCCTCTCCCACTCCCCCTGCTTGTGTTCCTGCTCTCGCTATGTCTCTCTCTGTTAAATAAATAAATAAAATCTTAAAAAAAAAAGAATCAAAATAAATCAAAGTAATTATTTAGATATCTATAAAACCTTCCATCTGAATCAGTCAATCAATAACTATTTCTTGGTTGTCTACTATGTGCCCACTCTATAATAGATATTGTAGGGGAAATTTATAAGAAATGTAAGATGTTTAGGTATTTGCAGAGCTTATGGTGTCTTGCATCAAGACATACAAAAAAGAGTACATGACAGCCTTACAGCAAATAAATGCTATAGGAGGTCAGAGAAGAGATTAATTTGAAATACTTCCATTAAGGCCCTTGAAGCTCGTTTGATTCTCTGACTTGTTAATGTTGTTCTTTCAGCTTTATAGTTCACCTTGTCAGTGTTCACTGCCCCACCCCCTGCTCAAATTTCTGCTTGTAATATTTTAAGAGTAATTCAAATGCTACCCTTTCTATGAATCCCCAGTTAGATTTGATTTTTCCCTTTTCTGTGCACAGAATATTGTAATGCAATATTTCTATTATTTTATTTACCTCTAGTGTCTATCATAGTTCTTTGCTCATAATAGGAACCTCAATATATGTTTATTCAATTTATTTGACAATGGAATTGTTATTAAAGATGGAAACTGTATAGAAGCTGAGCCATGAGAGATGAGTAGGAATTGGTTAGGCAGAGAAAAGTAAGGAGCACAGCTCTGGGAGTACAAATGAATTTGTCCGTTTAGAAGGAGTACAAAAAGTACATGATTTGAGTATAAAAAAGACATTTTTAAACTTTACATTCTATTCCCCAGAACCAATGGATTTTAATGCACGAACTAATATATGCTACCTTAAATTTTATCATGCTTTTGTTAAAATAGTTATATAAAAAGGCTTGGTATATTTCCAATTATTCTTAAAATAATGCCTACCATGTTAATATATTGTTTAAAAAGAAAAGAAAATTTTGAGGAAGATATGAAAAAAGTAAAAGGTGACAAAATTTAACTTGGATTCAGAGAGAACTGAAGATTAAACAATAAGAAAGTTATTAGATTTATTGTAGAGGTCACTCTGAAAGTAGATAGAAATTAAGTAACAACCAAAAAAAAAAAAAAAGAAGAAGAAGAAGAAAACAGCATTGTGTGAGCATTACCAAGATAATTTGGATTGGCATGGATTGGACGCCTAATTAAAGGGTTGGAGAGATCTCTAGATTTTTCTGAGGCAGTGTGAAAATGAACCAGTACCACGGAAGAGCAACTAGGTTTAGATTGCTGTTGTGTTGACTTGTGTGGATCAATTCAGAAGTCAACTCAAGTGAGCTGGTCCACATCAGAGAAAAGTCCCTGTAAAGATTTAATGATTCCATATCATAAAATTAGTTGAAAATCTTTTTTGAATAAACAAAATCTTTCCCTAACATTGTACATACTGCCAGACTCTCAATGGAACAATGTGACTTTTAGCAATATATCAAGTCTGTGGCTCTCTTGGTTTGGTGTATGTGTTGACTGTGTTACAATCATTTTATGGGGTGGGGGACTAAAGATTTTTAATGCTGACAAGACCACAAAAGAGACCCCACAAGTCGTTGTCTCCCTCTGTAGCAAAGATGACGTCCCAATGGGAGACATGCAAATGACTCCATGCCACTCAACAGATAAACCAATATTTTGATAATAGAGATGTTTTTATTTTATTTTTTTAAACTATGCACTCATGTCTCTGTTACCATTCATAGACCTTTTCATAGTGCCCCAGTTATCTGTGTATTTTAGGAAAATGAAATTGTAGAAATAAAAAGTTATGTATTTTTTTACTAATAGTATATAGATTTGTTTGTTTTTGAGAAGATCTAACTTCACGTTTACTTTCAATTAGCCTTATACATTAATTTCCTATTTGTTTATAAAAGAATGAGCATTTCTCTTTTTTTTCTGAAATCTCCTAATTTATTTGAATAGTATGGCCAGCTAATTCTCCTAGGATCTCCATTACTTACTAGATGTTAGTTACATTTTAATTTACTCTTTGTGGACTCTATTTAGCACACTTAAATTGTTATATATTAAGTAATTCCTCAGCCAGTGTCCTGAAAGAATCTACATATTCCCAATGGTCCCTAATGAGAATGCACACTATGGCCTTAATAGGGGGAAAAAGTCTCCAAAACAAATATTCCATCAGATAAAATGGAAAATTACTAAAAAGAGTTTTAGTATATCACCATTTAAGTTTTCTCCAGATTAAAAAAATAAAGCATGCTTTTGATATAAATTTAGTCAATAAGGGATACAATGATTTGTACTGTGGGAAATAAAAGAAGATCAGTTCACATGAAAACAAGCCAAGCTCTTGATATCAGTAACCTTTGAGAAAATCAGAAATAGTTGGCATTTCCAAATTTAATGATTCTGGTCTAATGGGGTTCCAACCAGACTCATATTTAGGAGAAACCCACCAGGTCATAGGAATAATATGCTTATTGCTTTCAGCATTGACTTTAATGTTCAAAATATTTTCTTTTGATCTTTACAGAATGTGCATTTTAGATGTAAGTATCCTATTTTGGTATTTTTATATTTTTCCTTTAGGGAACATTATTCGTGTGCATCCTGTACTAGAAGTTTCAAGGTCAGCATTACTTGCCAGTTGTAATAGTCCCAACAGAAAGATAAATATATATTGACTGCAGCTGAAGTTCCAGTTCTTTCAGTTGCTGAAGGTCAACAGCCCCTTAGAGGTACTCTCCAACCTTCAAATGTCTATAGGTTAAATTACTGATGAATTACTGCACTTTTCTAAACAGAGGAAACCTACATTGTACTGGGAAGAAACCCGATGTATTGTGTCTTTTGCCTTGATGTAATTTTGAACAAGATGCAAAGCAATTTCAATCCAGCCCCAGTTCCAAAACTTTATGGAAACTATTGTAAAACTGACCACTCAGGCTGAATGTACTGGAAAAAAAAAAAAAAAAGATTTAGGGGCACCCTTTCTTTGGCAAACCTGAGTTGTAACATTGTCTTAGGATCAATTTAAAATGAGCTGGCACTCACTGTATGTTAAATAACTAAAATTTAAATAAAAATTAAAAAAATAAAATGAGCTGGCACTTTAAATTCTCAATCATGTTAACATTTTAAATTATGCAGGTATGAAGGCATATAGTATTAAAAAAGCTAGAGGTGTTGGGGGAAGGATTAATAAAAATAATAAAGGACATCATAAAATAAAGATAAATATAAAAATCATTTTCAGTGAATACAAAATTATTTGAGGCTTGAGGTAATCATGTAACAGAGTATTGAAAGCAGCACAGCAGAACATACTAAAACTAAATGAGACACTTGACTTTGCACGTTTCTATTGGCATATTTTAGACAATGTGATCCTTGTGGGTCAGGGTTGAGAGAACTAAACAGGCAGAATAAAGAAGAATGCATTGCAGCTGCTGAATTTTTTCCTCCTGATTTACACATAATAAAGTAAAATACCATAAAGGGTTTATAAAACAAACATTACTGTGTAACTTAAAACTTCTTTGTAGTTCAGTAAACTTTCCATTACAAAAAGTTAATATCATAACAA
This sequence comes from Mirounga leonina, assembly GCF_011800145.1. Classification (NCBI taxonomy): domain Eukaryota; kingdom Metazoa; phylum Chordata; class Mammalia; order Carnivora; family Phocidae; genus Mirounga; species Mirounga leonina. The sequence continues at coordinate 16,508,686 of NW_023270513.1, forward strand.
TGTTTTGATATTGTCCTTTAAAAAATGATTTCATATTTAATGACATAAATTTTAATTACAGTTTGACACTCATTTAGAATCATTTAATTACTCAGCTATAAAAAAGAATGAAATCATGCCATTTGCAACAACATGGATAGATCTAGAGGGTATAATGCTAAGTGAAATAAGTCAAAGACAGATACCATATGATTTCACTCATATGTGGAGTTTAAGAAACAAATGAACAAAGGAAAAGAGACAAACACAAAAAACAGACTCTTAAACATAAAAAAAAAGAACAACAACTGGTGGTTGCCAGAGGGGAGATGGGTTGGGGGATGGGTGAAACGAGTGAAGGGAATTAACAATACACTTATCAAGATGAGCACTGAGTAATGTATGGAATTCTTGAATTACTATATTGTACACCTGAAACTAATATAACACTGTATGTTAATTATACTTGGATTAAAAAAATAAAGTAAATAAAATAAAAGATGCCCCCAAATTCCTAGGTGGAATAATAATTTAAAATAACTTTTTTATAACAATATTTTTTTTATTCTTATGTTAATCCCCATACATTACAACATTAATTTTAGATGAAGTGTTCCATGATTCATTGTTTGTGCACAACACCCAGTGCTCCATGCAGAATGTGCCCTCCTCAATACCCGCCACCAGGCTAACCCATCTTCCCACCCCCCTCCCCTCTAAAACCCTGTTTATTTTTCAGAGTCCATTGTCTCTCATGGTTCGTCTACCCCTCCGATTTCCCCTGCTTAAAATAACTTTTTTAAACAAAAATTATTTGTGAAAGTTATATGTGAAATATCTTAATATATGACGTATTTGATAGAATTTGTTACAAATGTAACACCTCAGTTATATGAGTCCAATTTAATAGTACATCATATGTCCAAGTTTGCCTATAAAATATAAGAATCAATGGCAGTGTCTTCCATAAATTTATATTAGAATAATCTCACTTTTTATTATTAAACACTTTATTATTAGATCCTCACTATATTATGATTTCTTTTGGTTTGCCTATAAGCTGAGTAAAGTTGGAATCTTTTTTGTTTCAAATGGGGATGTTGAGATTTACAATTATATATCACAGTGATTAAACATAGTTCTTAGGAACACACAGGGGAACACACAAGGAGAATATTTCCCCAGGCCATTTGGCTTGCATAATGAGAGGGGCTGAATTTCTTACAACCAGCAGGGTTTAAAGCCTGGAGTTTTAAAGATCAGCAGGATTCTCTGGGGTAGAGCCTGGAGGGCACTGCACTGCTCCTTTAGAGAAGGCAGGCAAACAGCCTGGGGACTGATAGCTTGGAAACAGTGATCTGAAAAACACGTGAGGCACACTAGGGAGAGATTATTTGCTCTTCTCAGAGCATGTCCCGGGGATGCAGTGTTCCTATCCAGGAACAAAGGCCTGTGCCATTTCTCCCCACCCCTACCTCTCAGCATTAACACAGAGCAACCTGCAGGAATTAGCACCAACACAGGCTCTCTAACTTGCTTTCACCAAGCCTTTAGTGCTCTGGCAGGACTGCTCTTATAAGTCAAGATGACCTCAGTCTCATTGTAATAAGCCCCTCCTCCAGAAGACCAGCACAAACCCCTGTCCAGACCATGTCTCCTGACCAGAGAGTTCTGCAGGGCTTCAGTTCTGGTGGAGTCGGTGTCAGGGCTCATTTCACAAGCAGACCAGAATACACCTAGTTAAAATGTGCCCCATTCAGGCCAGGGACCAAATGCTGTACACTATGGGCAATGAGAGCCTCTGCAGATGATTGGCCTGATGGATAGAGAAGCCAAACACAACAGCACAGCATATGCAGGACATACCAGAGACATTCCCTGAAGTGCTATGCCCTTGGACACTACATGAGTTCTTCATAAGGCCATTACTTTCAGAAGCAGGAGACAGAAATGGCTTTTCTAACACAGAGAAGAAGGCAGAGACTTAGAAAAATGCTGAGATGGAGGAATTTATCCCAAATGAAAGACTAAGATAAATCCACAGCCAGAGACCCAAGCAAAACAGATATAAATAACATGCCTGAAGGAGAAGCTACTATTTATTTATTTATTTATTTATTTATTATTTATGATTTTATTTATTTGCGAGAGAGAGAGAGCACAAGCAGGGAGAGCAGCAGAGGCAGAGGTAGAAGCAGACTCTCTGCAGAGCAGGGAGCCTGATTTGGGGCTCGAGCCCAGGACCCTGGGATCATGACCTGAGCTGAAGGCAAATGCTTAACCAACTGAGCCACCCAGGCACCCCCTGAAGGAGAATTTAAAGCAACAATCATAAGGATACTCAATGGGCTTGAGAAAAGAAGACATCAGGGAGATACTTCCCACAGATATAAAGGAGTTAAAAAGAATCAATCAGAAATGAAGAATGTAGTAAATGACACTGGAAACAAGCTTGATGCAATGAACAGCAGATTGGAAGAATCAGAGGAATGAATTAGTGACCTAGGAGAAAAAATAATGGGAAATAATGAAGCTGAACAACAGAGAGAAAGAAGAATTATGGAAAACAAGACTTAGAGAAAACGGTGACCCCATCAAATATTATAACATTCATATTATAAGAGTCCCAGAAGAAGAAGAGAGAGAAGAGTGGGCAGAAAATTTGTTTCAAAAAATAATAGCAGAAAACTTCCCTAATCTGTGGAAAGAAACAGACAGCCAGATCCAGGAGGCACAGAGAATTCCCATCAAAATCAACAAAAGCAGGACAACACCAAGACACATTGTAATTAAATTTTCAAAATATAATGATAAACAAAAAAAATCTTAAAAGAAGTCCTTAACTTAAAAGGGAAAACCCATAATGCCATCTGGAGATTTCCCAACAGCAACTTGGCCAGAAGGGTGTGGCATGATATATTCAAAGGGCTGAATGGGAAAATCTTTTTTTTTTTTTTTAAAGATTTTATTCATTTATTTACTTGACAGAGAGAGAGCACAAGAAGGGGGAGCAGCAGGGAGAGGGAGAAGCAGGCTCCCTGCCGAGCAAGGAGTCTGACACGGGGCTCTATCCCAGGACCCCGGGATCACGACCCGAGCTGAAGGCAGCTGCTTAACTGACTGAGCCACCCAGGCGCCCCTGAATGGGAAAATCTTAAGCCAAGAATATTCTATCACAGAAGGCTATCATTCAGAATAGAAAGAGGGATAAAGAGTTTCCCAGGAAAACAAATCTAAAGGAGTTCATGGCCGCTAAACTAGCCCTGCCAGGAATATTAAAGGGGACTCTTTGAATGGAAGGGAGATACTAAAAGTGACAAAGACAAGAAAAGATTAGAGAAAATTTCCAGAAAAAAAGACAAAACAAGTAATAAAATGGCACTAAATACAGATCTATCAATAATTATTCTGAAAGTAAATGGACTAAACACTGCAATCAAAGGACATAGGGTGTCAGAAAGGAAAAGAAAACAAGATCCATCTATTTGCTGCCAAGAGACTATTTATTTATTTATTTATTTAAGCTTTACTTTTTAAGTAATCTCCACACCCAATGTGGCCCACAAACTTACAACCCTGAGATTAAGTGTTGCACAGTCCACTGACTGAGCCAGCAAGGTGCCCCACAAGAGATTTATTTTAGACCTAAAGACACCTGCAGATTGAAAGTGAGGGGATGGTGAATAATTTATCACACAAATAGATGTCAGAAGAAAGCCAGAGTAGCAATACTTACATTGGACAGACTAGACTTTAAAACAAAGACTGTAAAATGAAAAAAGAAGGACATTATATTTAGTCATAAAGGGCAAAATCCAACAAGAAAATATACCAATTGTAAATACTTATGCATCCAACATGGGAGCACCCAAATATATAAAACAAATAACAAACATAAAGGAACTCATTGATGATAACACATAGTAGTAGGGGTCATTATCACCTGCACTTACATCAACAGACAGATCATCTAAGCAGAAAATCAAAAAGGGAATAGCGGCTTTGAGTGGTACACTGGACCAGATGGTCTTAAGAAATATATTCAGAAAATTCCATCCTAAAACAACAGAATACACATTCTTTTCAAGTGCACATGGAACATTCTCCAGAATAGTTCACACAGCAGGCCACAAAATAGGCCTAAACAAATACAAAAAGATTGAAATCATACCATTCAACTTTTCTGACCACAACACTTTGAAACTAGAAGTCAATTACAGGAACATATTTGTAAAAACCACAAATACATGGAGGCTAAACAACATGCTACTAAACAATGAATGGCTCAACCAGGAAATTAAGAAATTTAAAAATACATAGAAAGAAAGGAAAATGAAAACAACGATCCAAAAACAGTGGGATGCAGAAAAAGTGGCCCAAAGAGGAAACTATATAGCAATACAGGCCTACCTCAAGAAACAAGAAAAATCTCAAATACATAACCTAACCTCACACCTAAAGGAGCTAGGAAAAGAACAACAAATGAAGGGTAACACCAGCATAAGAGGGGAAATAATAAAGATTAGAGCAGAAATAAACGATATAGAAACTAAAAGAAAAACAAACAAATAAACAAAAAAAAAACCCCAGAAAACCCCCCAAACAACAAAAAAACACAAAGAGATCAATGAAACCAGGAGCTGGATCTATTAAAAATTAATAAAGTTGATAAATCTCTAGCCAGACTTATCAAAAAGAAAAGAGAAAGGACCTAAATAAATAAAATTATAAATGAGAGAGGGGAAATCAAAACCAACACCACAGAAATACAAAGAATTATAAGATAATATTATGAAAAATTCTTTGCCAATAAAATGCAATCTGGAAGAAATGGATAAATTCTGAGAAACATATAAACTACCAAAACTGAAACAGGAAGAAATACAAAACTCGAACAGGCTCATGACCAGCAAAGACATTGAATCAGTAATCAAAAATCTCCCAACAAACAAAAGTCCAGGACCAGGGGGCTTCCCAGAGGAATTCTACCAAGCATTTATTCTCAAACTATCCCAAAAAATAAAAATGGAAGGAAAACTTGCAAACTCATTCTATATAAGGCCAGATTTATGAGACAAAGACTCCACTAAAAAATAGAACTACAGCCCAATATCCCTGATGAACATGGAGAAGAATTCTCACCGAGAGAGTAACAAATCAAATCCAACAGTACATTAAAAGAATCATTCACCATGATCAAGTGGGATTTATTCCTGGGTTACAAGGGTGGTTCAATATTCACAAACCAATCAACATGACACACTACATTAATAAAAGAAAGGATAAGAACCATATGAACCACAGAATAGATGCAGAAAAAGTATTTGACAAAGTAAATCCATTCTTGATAAAGCCCTCAACAAAATAGGAATAGAGGGAACATACCTCAACATCATAGAGGCCATATAGGAAAAATTCACAGCTAATACCATCCTCAATGGGGAAAAGCTGAGAGCTTTTGCTTCTATGGTCAGGAATAAGACAAGGATGTCGACTCTTACCACTGTAATTTAGCATACCACTGGATGTCCTAGGCACAGCAATCAGACAACAAAAAGAAATAAAAGTCATCCAAGTTGACAAGGAAAAAGTCAAACTTTCACTATTTGCAGATGACATGATAGTCTATTTAGAAAAGCCAAAAGACTGCATCAAAAAACTGTGAGAACTGATACACGAATTCAGTCAAGTCACAGGATACAAAACCAATGTACAGAAATCCGTTACATTTCTAGACACCAATAATGAAGCAGTAGAAAGAGAAATCAAGGAATTGATTCCATTTATAATTGCACCAAAGTCCATGAGATACCTAAGGATGAACCTAACCAAAGGGTTAAGAGATCTATACTCTGAAAAGCATAGAACACAAATGAAAGAAATTGGAGATGACACAAAAAAATGGAAAAACCTTACATGTTCATGAATTGGAAAAATAAATAATGTTAAAATGTCTATATTACTCAAAGCAATCTACACATTTAATATAATCCTTATAAAAATACCACCAATAATTTTCAGAGTTAGGAAAAAAACATCCAAAACTTTCTATGAAATCAGAAAAGACTCTGAATAGCCAAAGCAATCTTGAACAAGAAAAGCAAAGATGGAGGCATCACTATTCTGGACTTCAAGGTATATCACAAAGCTGTAGTCATCAAGACATTATGGTACTGGCACAAAACCCAACACAGATCAATGGAACAGAATAAAGAACCCAGAAATAGACCCACAAGTATAAGGCCAACTAATCTTAACACAAAGCAAGAAAGCATATCAAATGAAAAAAGTCTCTTCAACAAATGGTGCTGAGAAAACTGGACAGCCACATGAAGAAGAATGAAACTGAACCACTTTGTTACAGCATGCATGAAAATAAAATAAAAATGGATGAAAGACTAAAATGTGAGACAGGAAACCATGAAAATCATAGAGGAGAACAAAGGCAGTAACAGCTTTGACAACAGCTGAGGCAACTTCTTACCAGATACATCTCCAGAGGCAGTAATAAAAAGCAAAATTAACTACCGGAAATTCATCAAGAAAAAAACCTTCTGCGCAACAAAGGAAACAATCAACAAAACTAAAAGGCAACCTTCAGAATGGGAGAAGATACTTACAAATGACATATTCAATAAAGGGTTAGTCTCTAAAATCTGTAAAGAAATTACCAAACTCAGCATCCCCAAAATAAAAACCTCCAGTGAAGATATGGGCAGAAGACATGAACAGACATTTTTCCAAAGACATACAGATGGCTAACAGACACGTGAGAAGATGCTCAACATCACTCATCATCAGGGAAAGGCAAATCAAAACTACAATGAGATATCACCTGCATCTGTCAAAATGGCTAAAGTTAACACAGGAAACAACAGATGTTGGGGAAGATTCAGAGGAAGGGAAACACTCTTAACACTGTTGGTGGGAATGCAAACTGGCGCAGCCACTCTGGAAAACATTATGGAGATTCCTCAAAAAGTTAAAAATAGAGCTACCCTGGGCACCTGGGTGGCTCAGTTGGTTAAGCATCAGGCTTTGGCTCAGGTCATGATCTCAGGGTCCTGGGATTAAGTCCTGCATTGGGCTCCTTGCTCAGCACAGAGTCTGCTTCTCCCTCTCCCTCTTCCCCTCCCTTCTACTTGTGCTCTCTCTCTTTCAAATAAATAAATAAAATCTTTAAAAAATAGAACTACCCTATGACCCAGCAATTGCACTACTAGGTATTTACACAAAGGATACAAAAATACTGATTCAAGGTGACATATGCACCTCAATGTTTATTGCAGCATTATCAACAATAGTCAAATTATGGAAAGAGCCCAAATGTCCATTGACTGATAAATGGATATGGAAGTTGTGGTTTATATACAAAATAGAATATTACTCAGCCATATAAAAGAATGAAATCTTTGGATGGAGCTAGAGTATAATATAATAAGTGAAATAAGTCAGTCAGAGAAAGACAAATTCCATATGATTTCACTTATATGTGGAATTTAAGAAACAGAACAGATGAACATGGGGGGGAAAGAGACAGGCAAACCATAAGACAGATTCTTTTTCTTTTTTTAATTTAGATTCGACTAAATTCATTAGATTCAGAGGTAGTGTTCAATAATTCATCAGTTGTATATACACCCATTTCTTACCACATCACATGTCCTCCTTTATGCCCATCACCCAATTATCCCATCCCACCACACACCTCACATCCAGCAACCCTCAGTTTGTTTCTTATAGTTAAGAGTCTCTCATGGTTTTTCTCCCTCTCTGATGACTTCCCATTGAGTTTTCCCTGCCTTCCCAAAGATCCTCTGTGCTGTTTCTTATATTCCACATATGAGTGAAACCATATGATAATTGTCTTTCACTGATTGACTTATTTCACTCAACATAATACCATCCAGTTCCATCCATGTCGATGTAAATGGTAAGGATTCAACCTTTTTGATGGCTGAGTAATAATCCATTGTATATATATACCACATCTTTATCCATTCCTCTGTCGATGGGCATCTGGGCACTTTCCACAGTTTGGTTATTGTGGACATTGGTACTATAAACATTGGGGTGCAGGTGCCATTCAGATCACTACATTTGTAACTTTGGGGTAAATACCTAGTAGTACAATTGCTGGGTTGTAGGGAGCTCTATTTTTAACGTCTTGAGGAACCTCCATACTGTTTTCCAGAGTGGCTGCACCAGCTTGCATTCCCACCAACAGTGTAAGAGGGTTCCCCTTTCTCCACACCCTTGCCAACATTTGTTGTTTCCTGTCTTATTAATTTTAGCCATTCTGACTGGTGTGATGTGGTAACTCATTGTGGCTTTGATTTGTATTTCCCTGATGCCAAGTGATGAGAAGATTTTTTTCATGTGTCTATTAGCCATTTGTATGTCTTCTTTGGAGAAATGTCTGTTCATGTCTTCTGCCCATTCTTGACTGGATTATTTGTTTTTTGGGGTGTTGAGTTTGATAAGTTATTTTTAGATCTTGGATACTAGACCTTTATCTGATATATCATTTGCAAATATCTTCTCCCATCCCATAGGTTGCCTTTTAGTTTTGTTGACTGTTTCCTTTGCTGTGCAAAAGCTTTTTATCTTGATGAAGTCCCCAGAGTGCATTTTTGCTTTTGTTTCCCTTGCTTTTAGAGACGTGTCTTGAAAGAAGTTGCTGTGTCCAGTGTCAAAGAGGGTACTGCCTGTGTTCTCCTCTAGGATTTTAATAGATTCCTGTCTCACATTGAGGTCTTTCATCCATTTTGAATTTATCATTGTGTATGATGTAAGAAAATGGTCCAGTTTCATTCTTCTGCATGTGGCTGTCCAATTTCCCCAGCACCATTTATTGAAGAGACTGTCCTTTTTCCATTGGATATTCTTTCCTGCTTTGTCAAAGATTAGTTGACCATAGAGTTCAGGGTCCATTTCTGAGTTCTCTATTATGTTCCATTAGTCTATGTGTGTTTTTGCACCAATACCATACTGTCTTGATGATCACAGCTTTGTAATATAGCTTGAAGTTCAGCATTGTGATGTAACCAGCTTTGGTTTTCTATTTCAACATTCCTCTGGATATTCAGGGTCACTTCTGGTTCCATCCAAATTTTTGATTATTGCTTCAGTTTCCTTGCTGGTTATGGGTCTGTTTAGGTTTTCTATTTCTTCCTGTTTCAGTTTTGGTAGTTTGTAAGTTCCATTTAAGAATGCGTCCATTTTTTCCAGATTGCCTTAATTTTGGCATATAGTTGCTCATAATATATTCTTAAAGTTGTTTGTATTTCCTTAGTCTTGGTGGTGATCTCTCCTTTTTCATTCAAGGTTTTATTAATTTGGGTCCTTTTTCTTTCTTTCTTTCTTTCTTTCTTTCTTTCTTTCTTTCTTTCTTTCTTTCTTTCTTTCTTTCTTTCTTTCTTTTTTTTTTTTTTTTATACGTCCA